>NC_080097.1:22306055-22609086 GCF_950005125.1 Chionomys nivalis | reverse complement strand
ATAAAATAACATTTTCATAAAAAGAAAGATCACAATGATAATTAAAGTAGAGACTAAGGATCTCTGGAAGAGGGAAGATTTTGAAACTGACTAAATAGTGATCAGAGTTTGTGGAGAGAGTAGAAATTGATGCTGTTGTGACCTCTGGAGTTAATCAGCGTGACCAATAGCTGCAGCCCATGTTGTCATTAATTCTGGTGTAAGTCTTATGGACAATTCCCAAAGTAAAGACATCAAGAAAATAAAGTACAATATACTTACCTTTTAATAGTCTATTATCAAACTGATCCTTAGTCATAACTATTATTCTTAACCTGGTTGTAAACTTGTACACTTAATTCTCCATTTTTCAGTTTCAAAAGAGATGCATAAAATCAGTGTACCACACTGCATATTATAGTTTGGACACTTCAGGCTTTCTGGTCCATGCTCCAATATTCTTAAAAATTCTGCAATATGGTGCTTAAGCTGATTTCAAACCATAGATACATTTTTTTTACTATGCCATTGCAGTTTCTCAAGCTGTATGACATAATAAAATATGGTTGGTGGCTTGAGTGTTCTCTGTGTGACTGCCATGCAGCCTTGCATGATCACCCAGAAGCTGTCTGCTCACTCTCTATCTTAATATATCTGTAAAGTTAAATATTGATTCTATTCACATACTTTTCAATAATAGTAGTAATAATGGATTTTAGAAAAACTGATAGTTGAAAATACACTACATATCACAAAAGAACTTTGAAAATTGGTGGTTTAGGATTCATTTAAAGAGATAGCAAAGTATTTGTGTACAGCTCTATGAATACAGTAGGAAAACTGATAGGTGTATTTCTACAATGGAAAAAGAAATCTAAATGAGTACTTTGTCAGCATAGCTAGTCAACTAAACCTAATCACAATCTACTTATTTCTACACAAAGAACTAAAATGTAAAAATAAAATGTAAATGTTTAGTCTATTCACAACCTACTTATTTGTACACAAAGAACTAAAATGTAAAAGTGAATAAAAACAATAATATTGTATTTATTACTAAAAGTATAATAACAAAAGATAAAACAACCGACTTGAGCTGCTAGAATAATGTTGCCCTGTGCACGCAGACTTTCATGAACAATTAGTCATGTGTATCCTCAGATGCCTCTCTTCATCTATTTAATCATGGTTTAGTCTCACAGCTTGCTTTCACCAAGAGGACAAATTAGATGTGGGGACTCTGAGGAGCAAAAAAGATTCCAACACTGAGGTAAATGATCTGACAACATATGAAGTGACAGCTGACAGCATCACAGCACGAAGGGAAACATGACATTTCAAGTC
Organism: Chionomys nivalis; assembly: GCF_950005125.1. Classification (NCBI taxonomy): domain Eukaryota; kingdom Metazoa; phylum Chordata; class Mammalia; order Rodentia; family Cricetidae; genus Chionomys; species Chionomys nivalis. Next base: position 22,607,763 of record NC_080097.1, on the reverse strand, counting down.
AGCGCCGAAAGCTTAGTAAAATCTGCAGAATGAAGAAATGCAAGGGCAGCATTACCAGTACGAAAAGCATATGTGGAGACGTGGGTGATGGAAGGTAACAGCAGGTGATGTATGAAAAGTGACAGGTGCTTGGGAGGATGGGATGGGGTGATGCAACTGGATGAAAAAGATAGACGAAGGATGAAAGAGGTGTGGTAGCCAAGATATGAAGCTGTGATTTCGTTCTCAATCTACAGGAAAAAAGAAATTGCCAAAGTAACACCCTTAACAAATCATCAGGCTTTATCTTCTGTTTGATATGAATATTGAGCAGCAAATATCTTGCATAATAATGTTGTCATAGGATACAAACATGTACTTGATTTTCATAAATTGTCATGCTTTGCTGAGAATAACAAGAATCCAACTTTTCCCATTATCTTCTATTTCTTCTATGTTTAATTAGCATAAAGTTCATTTGACAATGTTTTGAGACAAAATTTCTTTGCTTTCATATGTTGCTAATATGTGCCCACTAAAGACAGTACTACTGATTTTATATCATCACATATACTTTAGGAAACAGATCTATCTCTCTATCATCTATCTATCTATCTATCTATCTATCTATCTATCTATCTATCTATCTATCTATCTATCTATACTTCTGGGAATATAAATATCTCTTTGTTTATATGATATATATATATATATATATATATATTATTCTGGGAAATAAATCTTGCATTGTCAAGTTATTTGTTCAAAGTTTAAGTAGGGGTATTATAATGCTGAACACAGGTTACCTTTATTCATTTATTTACTCTGCAGTTTTGAGACACAGTTTTGGTCTGATAGTATGTGGTTAACTGGTATTGAACTCACAGAAGTTCTCCTATTTCAGCTCCCTAATTTCCCTTGTGCTGGTGTTAACGTGATGTAACAGAAAGCCCAGTTACGGTTTCCACTCTTAGCTAAACCCCCTCTGTGTCAAAAGAGTGAGATTTAACTTTTCTTCTATTCTGTCACTTTTCAGAAGCTGGCAGAAAACCAATACCCCAGGTTTTTTTCAGGCAAATAATACCAATCCAGCTACACTGTAAGTTTTCTATTAACATTCATTCATTTCCCAACGATGGCATAGAAAGATTGAAGAGAAAACTCATAATCTTTGAGTTTGCTTCACACCATGAGCTAGCTGTCTTGAATTTAGGCAATGTTAATCTTTTAAAAGGGAACTTCATGTGACGTGTTTATACTTGGTATTAAAGGGAAAAATATATTCATTTTAGGAACAAATCTGCTTTCTACCCAAAAGAACCTTTCTTACAGGCTTCTTGTTTTTACCAAGAATATATAGGATGCTTATAAACATCATTTCTTGTTCAAAAATATACCTATTTATTCTTAATGCCAAAGGAAGTATTGCCTAGTTATCCTCTGATCCAAGGAGGTTCCAAATTAGAGAGCGGGGTTGAAGAAGCAGAAGAAAGAAGGGAAGATGAGTGGAACACAAACTGTCATTATAATTCCATTGTGTTATAGTGCTTACTACTGCTGTGCATTTACCCAAGTACAGACACATGAACATTCTTAACTGGTAAGAATTTAGAAGATGCTCATTATTTCAGATGTTCATATCCACAGCTAAAAATCTTGCCTTTGTTGTCACATAAAAATGAATAATTGGTTCCCCCATGCATGGTGACACATGATACTTTACAAAAGGAAGCCTTAATACAAAAGGTAAAACAGGACACCGAAAAGCATACATTGTCATCAGGAAGTGTTTTGAATCTCATAATACTAATCTAGGCCAATTTTCAATTTCTCTGCGTCCTGGAAAGCCATGCTTCTCTATGCTTTGTGTCCCTTTTACCTCATATGTAGGTAGGTAATTCTATTACGCCTTAACAATAAAATCAAGTGCTGTTTAACACCAAGAAATCTTCCCAAATTGCACATTTCCTTGGGCTTAAAGTGTAACTTTCTTAATAATTTGCATCCTAGGTACATTTCCTTATCATTTTTCATAGTTAAATAAAAGCCATGTGATTCTAATATAATTTTCAAGATATTTCAAGGTTTGGCCCAAATAGATTGAAATTATTAGCATAAATATAGTGTTATTAAAAAGCCTTCAGATACCCAGCTTTGTAGGTACTTTTAGTGATAAGTTGTGGGATAAGGACTCTCTAGCAGCTCCCTAGATCTAGTTTGGTCCCTTGCTTTTTAATACATGCAAAATCCTTTAACCTGATCCAAAGACACTCTGTAGACACCAGGGAAGAATGCTCTTGCTTGATCTTCTCAGTGACCTCCCTCGTGTGAACTGCTTATTTCAGGAATACTCACTAAACTCCCAGACAGGTGGATGGCTGGTTTTATTCCTGCTTACTAAGAAATCTTGATGCAAGTTGCAAAGTCAGCCTTAGATTTGCTTTGTCTCCCACACAGGACTAAAGAACATGTTGCCTGCTAAAGGCTCACAGAGCTCGTGTAACTTTACTTCTTAGGGTGTGCTCATTTTTTATCTGGTATTTTTAACATAAAAAACAGCTAAAGTATATTTATCACAATATGTTATTATAAGATTACATCATGGATTCAGTATTATATTGCACTTGATCTGTCTGAACACATCAGTTTTAAATACTAAGGAAATTTCTTTTATTTTAGCACAAAAATAGTAGAATAAAAAAATCTAAATTTAAGATGACTGGTTATTGATATTAATGATTCCTAATAAGGATAAGTGTAAACATAAAGGATATAACACCTAACTTATGATAATACGTAAGTGGTATGTGAAAGCAAGAGAAAACCTTCCTTTGTAGATGGGAGTAAATGCCCCAAAGTTGTCAGAGGTGAAATAATTCCTTGATAGGATTCTGATGTGAAAGGTTCTATTGTAATGGTTATATTTTTAAGACATGAAAATCACCTAGACATTAAGCGAGGCATCAAACTACAGAACATTTTAGGTTGTTAAAACACTTTTTAGATGTAAGACAAGTTTCTCAAATCAAAGCTATATTATTTTGATTTAAAAGAGAAAGACGATTGCAAGTATAATATAAAAGCATTCCAAACTGCTTCATATCAAAGTGCAATTGAATGAATGTACAGAAAAAATGTAAACAATTCCATTTAAAATATTAGTTGCTGGAACCTTGCTCCAGAAGGCTTTGAGGACCCTAATGGATCTATGGAGTAGGCGCCAAGAGGCTGTGACAACCTGTTGTTGTTCAATCAAGTGTCCCCAGATACCTTGAGTCATCTTTATTTGCACAGTGCCAAAGGTGTGCATGAATAAATTTACAGTCAGATTTTACATGCTAAGTTTCTAAAAAGAGTCACAATAATTACTATTTTGTTCCCTGGCTCTTTCTTTATCCTTCCATCTCCCAACGTTCCCACCAGTAGCAATTAGCTTTCCGATCTATATCTCTTTCATCAGAAGCATACAAAGATTTGCAAGCGACAAAGGCACTTTTCTAACTAGGCACGCCTACAGGTGGAACAATGTCCCCAGCTGGCAGTACATGCAGCTGCAGCATGATGTGAAGTAAGAGACAGTTTTGTTTTTTGCGGTTAAGATTTATAGCCAGTAGGGTCTTGGTTTTCACAGTCAACTCACCAGCCAAAGCTGAACTAATCCAGTCTACATTTCATACTACCCTATGCCCTCTGGGGGCATACTAAGTTTTTCCATTTATCCTATAAGCAATATAACTTAATACTTAGAATTGATTGTCCCCTGTCTTATGTCTATCTACCACATGCTCTTGGGGTATTGGCATGGTATTGGGTTGCTGTGATTCTACTTCATTCCTTGTTTCTTGAATGTTCCCATTAACTCTTGATACCATTTAATTATCATCATTCCTTTAAAACTCTTATGGTTAAAATCACTATTTCCAGAATAATTACACAAATATTTAATATCAAATTTCATGGCCTCCTGTTGATTCATGCTAGCACTATGTCCAGCATAGTGAAAGCAAAGAGAATACGTAGCACAAAAACTCCTGGGTTGATGCCCAGAATTATATGGTGAATTGTCCACAGGTTCTTGCCAAGTGGGTCAGGATCTCCAGGTGCCTGGCATGAAGGAGAACTGCTCATGCTATTCTCAGGCATTGCCCCCCCTCCAAATTGTATTTCTCATGCCAATTAACATCTAACATTAATATCTGACATGAATGACAGTACTGGACTAAATTGAAATTCCTAAAGATATTATAAACTGGGGATTAACACTAAATTATGTAATGAATGCATTTGAAATTAGGTGAAAAAGAAATTGAATATACATTTAATTCATAATATGTCCAAAACTGTGACTGGACTCTTTATATATACATTATTACTAGGACTGGAGAATATTTTCTATGAACACACATAAATTAATATGTTTAAAAATAAACTCATAAGGAAGAATAGCTTGATACAAGGTAATTATCAAAACAATGTTAAATAAACTAAGCAGTTATTCAAACATTAAAGCCTTTGTACTAAATTGCACATAAATAAATATATCGAGTGAATTAGAATATTTTAACAAACAGAACACTGAATGAAAAGGACTACAAAAGGAATTCCTCATGTTACATAATAATCAAAACACAAAATGTGCAAAACAAAAAACAGATATCAAAATCTTCAAAGGAAAACAAAACTATTAAGTAACATATAAAGACAGACTTATCAGAAAGCCATATAGCGATTACAGGATAGAAACTCTAAGAAATATTAAATATCATTGTTATAAAGGCAGGTACAGGCTTATTATTATTTTAGTATATGTTTCTCTTCTCCCAAAGCTTATAGTATAAATAAAAGTCAGATATACTATATATAGTATAGTAAAAGGCAAATAGAATATCATAGACAGTAAGATTGTGATTATATAAAAATACATAATGTAATATACACTTTAGTTCTGTTCACTTAATATATAAAGTAACATCTAACATGTAAGGTAGCCAAAAAATAAACCAATGTGAATAAACTGAATTGTCTCTGACATCAGTGTACACCATTATACACTTACAGAATGATTATATTTAAAATAAGCATCCTGCCAAATTCTCAAGAAAATATTAGAAGATTCCACATCTTATATATACTGAAGTGTAAATATTTTCTTACATGTTAAAACTTAAGGTTGGTTTTGGGTTGTGTTTTTGTTTGAAATTTGAGATTTATAGTACATACAAGTGAAATAACATCCAAAAGAACCAACTGAGGGAAAATAAGAAATAAAAAGACTTCCTCTGAAGCAAAATTAAGTATTTAATATAATATTTTAATATATTTCTACATGTGCATATGTAACTTAAAATCACTTTTTATGTCTAAAATTTTCTTCTTTTTTTTGGATTTTTGAGACAAGGTGTGTATCTGTACCTTAAAATCACTTTTTATGCATAATATTTTCTTTTCTTTTTTTGTTTTTTTGAGACAGTGTTTCTCTGTGCCCTAATTTTTTTAATGTCAGCAAGAATATTATTTATTCCTAAAATAACCCTGCATGAAGTAGCTTAAAATCATGATAATACAAGAATATGAATGCATTATCTGAAATCTGTTAAAATGTAAACAACTAACAAATATATTAAAGCTAAAACTGTTGTCTTCAGATTTTAAGTAAGACAATGAAATAGTTTCCACAATTGTTTCAGTTTAAATAACTATCTGTAAAAAAAAAATATCTTCATAAGACCTCTATAAAGAAGGGGAGATATTTCATTCTCATTGTAGCAAAGAAATAAGGATTACAAGGGTATAAAAATGTACATTTTCTGTGTCATTCCTCCCCTCTTATAAATACAGAAAACATAGAATGAACAAGATACATCAGTGCTGGAAGAAGGCAGTGAGTACACAGCTTTATCTCATATCATTTTCTGACATGCACAAGGAATTTTGGGCAATGCAGTATTTCACAATATCCCAGCTCTAGCATGGAGATATGGCATTGGTCCCCAGTTTTGCTTCTCTGTCAGGTTAGATAACAAAGTTCTGGCCATCAGTATGTCTGCAGTTTGCAGTCTTGTCCTACCACCAGGCAAATCACAGAAATTAGAAATTAACACAAAGATATATGACTGGAAGTGAATTCAAAGTTCCACTTCTAATCAAGGAGCTATTTGCAATTGATTCCTACTAATACTAACAAAAAGAAAATTAGATTTTTCCAATGGGGTGACACTGTGTATATCAAAAATATTCCATGACTGGAACTAATTGTCCAACATTAAATGAATTTTTGGTTTGTTTATTGTCATTTTGTGGAATCTTTAGTTATTTGCGGTTTTGTGTGTGTGTGTGTCTTTGGTTTTCTGTTTTTATTTGGTGTTTCACTGTCGTGTTGTTCTTGTTTTTGGAGAGAGAGCCCTATAATAATGGGGACAGAGGTAAGGAAGTAGTAAGATGAGTTGAGGAAAAGGAAAACATGACAAAAATATATTGTATAAATAATTTAATAAAAATTCTATTAATTTTATAAATTGCTAATTTAAGGGTTATAGACTGGTTGAAATGTGGACAGACTGCTGCAATCATACAGGAAAAGTACAATTAAGAACAAATCTTTATTCTCATTAACATAAACTTAATATTTCTTGGATATGCAATTAATATTGAGAAAATTCTAAATTATTTTGTATGGTAAATATACATGGCTTTATTTCAAAATAATTCTTAAATACTAACACTCCATTACTTTTTTGCCTATTAAAAATTACAGAAAAATTTACTCACTTGCCATTCAGTGCTGCTACTCCAACAGTGCTCCGAGCAATCGACATACTGGCTACATAGGTCCACTGCTGACTCTGAGGATCCCACCTCTCCACTGTGTTTAGATAGCTCCAGCCATCATGACCTCCCACCGCATAAATAGGACCTTCAAGCACAGTTACTCCTAAAATATTAGAGAAAAAAATGAACAATGTGTTTGTAGATTCTAGCATCACATTGTGCAGTGAAAGATACTGTGAAATAATGATGGGGGGGTGTTTTGTAGCTGTGTTGATCACAGAATATGAAATTTGATTTTCAATGTGTCTCTTATCCAGTTTGATATCAGGATAAAGCTGTCTTTATGAATGAGTTGTGCGGCTATTCTACTTTTTCCCATTAATTAAGTAACATTTCTATTTTGTTTTTATCTTTGACATTGCAAACTTCACTTACTGAAATTTTGTTAAAATGAATAATAGAAATACTAAGAATAGCTATACAATATTCAGATTATTTATGTACTGGTATAAGACATGTCTCTTTTACATTCATTATATACTAATATAATATATTACTGCTGTGATGGATGTAAATGAATAGATATATATTTTTGTTTAATGTAATTTTAGAACTTTATTGTATTTGTGTTCATTTTAAAAGCAATTTAAATGTGGGGCTGCAGAATAGGATAATTACATTATATACTTATTAAAATTAATTCAACTAATTATCTTGTATGACTAATAAGTACAGTCTTGATTACGTGTTTAGTTTTCCAAAATTACTAAATTAAATAAAATTGAGGAATTACTATTTGTTTGAACCAAATGTAACTAAAGCAGGTTTGTAGAAGAAAGATATTAATTTTGAAGGCTTATCACATACATTTGTTCAACAATTTACTATCTATAAGATTTTTTGTAAGTATTTTACTTCCTTGTTGTTCATGCTATTAGTGTTTATTTAGAAGAAGCTTTCTTTGCATTGTTTTCAAAAATAATATTTATTAGGTTTTTATTTCTAATAAATGTAACAAATATTTCTTGTGTGCTTTAAACGACTTAAAAATATTTTTATGTATTCTTTGAGAAATTCATTCATGTGTACAATAAGTTTTCATCAAATTTGAAAGTGTATTTCTACCTTTTGATGGCAAAGTATAACAAGCTTTGAGGATTGTTATATAAAATATGAAAAATTAAAAATAATACTATAAACACACTTATAGCTGATGCTTATTTTAAAATTTTTTTCACAAAATCCAATACCATAAAGGTATCCTAAATGCAATCCCCCTTTACTTTGTGTCTAAATTCGAATTCTGTGCTTTTGTGAGATAAACAGAGTTAGAAATTTCAAAGAACTGCAATGAAGGTACTTTATATTTTAGGATTGATGAAGAACTTTGGTGTTGCATTTCTTCTGGTGGTCATGATAAATTTCTGGCAGAAATATTAGGGTCTAGAGTTAAAACAGAATGTTAAAACTTATTGAAAGCAAACACACAGGTCACCAAGGAGAATTTTGTATTTACTTCAAGTGACTATATTTATTTGGCTGTTTCCTCAAAGTCAGAAAACAAAACAAAACAAACAAATAAACAGAAACTTGCTTTCACATTTTCTGTCTCCTCATTCTTTTATATCAGCACCCATCTCTGGAAGAAGTTTCCTGAGAGTTCATTATCCAAGAAAAGAAAGTAGTCCAGCAAAGTATCAACTTCGAATGTTGACTCTTTTCTTTCCTCAAAATCTTCCCCCAGTTACAACTTCAGCTTGATAGCAGACTATCTGCTTTGCCCTATTCTGACTCCCATCGCCCCCATCTCTAAGGGACAAACAGAACCTGATAGGGCACCCTTCCTTCCTCTCTCCTGGGGACCTGTGAAACCTATTCTTATTCTTGAGTATTAGTTCTCAATTCTTAAATAGTCAATGTACCCAGAAACTCAAGTGACCAAAACTAGCAGAACCCCAGAAGCATTTCCTACTGACATCCACCCAAAATATTCACCTAAGAACTGGAGAGGATAAAGGAAACCAAGGAAGGAACATTACAAAAAAAAGAAAATACCAGATATCATCACCTAGGATAAAAATATTCCAAATCCCAGATGCCTAAACACCAGTGTAAAACAAAATCAGTGACAGCCAGTACCATATGTCCTCACTAGAGAACCTAACTACAGTAGGCCCTGAGAATGCTAGAAAACTAGACAAGCACCTTAAAGTAACCCATATGAATATGACAGTGGTTCTTAATAAGGAACTAAAGAAAATCTTTTAAAAAAATCTATAAAAATAAAAAGAGTGAAGGAAAACAAATAAAATAATTCAAGACATAAACGTATAAATAAAATCAGCAAAAAGATACTAAATGAAGGGAAATCTGGGAAGGGAAAATTTAGGAAATTGAACCTGAACCTCAGAAGCAAGTCTCACCGACAGAATAAAAGTGATGAAGAGAGAATCTTAGATGTTGAAGATATGATAGAAGAAATGGATACATTGATCAAAGAACATGTCAAATATAAAAAAAATTCTTGACACAAAACATCCAGGAAGGCTGGGACAATATAATAAGATAAAAATCTAAGAACAGTAGTAATAGATGAAGGAGAAGAGAAACCCAAGTGAAATGCCCAAAAACATTTTCAATAACATCATAGAAGAAAATTTTATAATCTGAATGAGATGTCTACAAAGATCCAAAAATCATAAAGAATACCAAGTAGATTAGACAAGAAAAGGAAGTATCCTGGAATATAAGAAATAGAAGACTAACTTTTTAGAATATGGAAAGAATATTTAAAAATGCCAGAGGGAAAGATCAAATATTTGCCAAAAAGTATGTCTCTGCATCTATATCTCTTTCATGTGTCTTTTCTTAGGCTCTTTTCCTTTTATTTGTTTAATTTTCATTAATTTGCTTTGCTCTTTATCTTCTTTTATTAATATCCTTTAGATATCTGTTAATTTTCTAAAGAAAGAGCTAAAGAAATTTTCATAGAAGATGTGGGTATATATTGTGTGACAAAACTACTTAAATTAGAAGGGCTGCAAAAAATATTAGAATAATGAGTAAACATTCTTATATAAGGAGAGTTTTTAGGAAATTGTCAAGTTCATTAAAAAAAAAAAAAAAGAAGTGCAAGTGAGAATCTTTTGGACCAGAAAGAAAAAAAAATATCTACAGGAAAAAAAAGGAAAAGTAAATTCACAGACAAAAATATGAACATTTATATATTTCAGTTAAATAAGACTTTTATTTAAATTAGTATGCACTTTCTGTTATATATTTCTGAAAATACAATTGCAATAATGTGTGAAATAGTGTCTAGGTGAAGTCTTGAAAATTGATGAGAAACTCTTTATCAGGTCACACAGAGATAAACACTGGGTATCAGAAGGAAGCTGGCCTGATGATCTAGGTAATGAATTTACGAAAAATATCTGTAAAAATGAAGTAAGAAATACATATATGCCATAGATATATGCTTTAAAATATATGTACGAATTGTAGAAAATCTATGGAGTTCAAAAGTTCATAGTATGCCATTATGTTCACCTTCAGTTCTTAGTAGGTTAAGAAAAAGAAATCAAATAATCAAATAGAAAAGCAAATGAACAATTAGATTCAAACTATGAAACAATGAAAGAAAACTTTTACAATAGTACGCATGCCTCTAAAATGCATAAAAATCTTAATAAAAGTTCAGACATTCAACACAGTGATTATAGAATGTTTTAATTTTTTAATTTTTTTTTTTTTTTTTTTGAGACAGAGTTTCTCTGTGGCTTTGAATCCTGTCCTGGAACTAGCTCTTGTAGATCAGGCTGGCCTCAAACTCACAGAGGACACCTGCTTCTGCCTCCCAGGTGCTGGAATTAAAGGTGTGCACAACCACTGCTCCGCCTATAAAATGTTTTTTTTTTTTGAGAGTACCGATATGAATAAAATAATACCTAATGTAGAACAGAGCAAATAAAAATCTTCAGGTTGTTCCCACATTTTTTGACTGCATGAACTCTCCAATTAACAAGAATAAAAAGTTAAATAAAAATAATAGGTTCATCTACAAATGAGAGAATGACAGTCCAAATTAAGACAGTTAAAATAATAAAAAATATAAAGCAATAGTAGAATAAAATATATTAGTCTAACTATGCAATGTAAAACTTCTCTTATCACAGTAAAACAGAATTTTCAGATTAGGCCCATAACCAAAAATAGTCACATCACATTTTAAGCAAAAATCATACTAAGTGTGGTAAATAATAATGTTAGCATAAAAATAAAATTAAATGCAAGAATATGGGCTTGGAAAGACAATTTAGTCACATAAATATATGGCATGCATTAAGGACCTTCTTTCCATCCCAATAACCTGGACATAGCAAAGCTCCTAATGCGCTAGCTGGTGAGGGAGAAATTTACAAAAATTTCTAAAGCTTGTTGGTCAACTAGTCTAACATTTTTCATGGGGTCCAGCTAGCTGGTAAAAGACCCTGAGGATGACACTCAAGATTGACCTCATTTCCACACGCACATACAAAAAACATACTGGATCATACACAAACAATCATATATAAAAAGTAAGCAATACAAATTAAAATATATGATTTCTAAAAATTGTTAGGCAAATATAGAAACTGGCAGTTAATATGTCTAAATTAATAAACACTTTGAGTAGACTAAATAATGAAGTTACTTCAATAATCTGCTTGTACACATAACAGTTTATAGAAAATATTCTATTATAAATGATAGAACTATAAACAGCATGAAATGTAAACATGTTTAATGATTTGTAAAAGATATAGAAATATGGTGATGTTTGAATAATTAAAATCAATTAAAATATTTGACTGATTGGTTATATAACACCCTCACATGATTTAAACAAAAAAAATGTTCAACTTTGAGATACAGAAAATAACTGCTTAACAAGTAATCAAACAGAATCAAAATATTTAGATGAAATTGGGGAGAGCTCATTAGTTTTTAAGGTTAAAATTAATGTAACTCAGAATAAGATGATGTGTTTATTATAATTACATTACAATGCTTGATCAGATAATTGAAGTGTCTTGATATGTTTGGCAGACATAGAATGTTAAGATAAAAACTAATCAAAATTAGTAGAAAGGAATTTGGCATTATAAACTCAAGAATTCAGTAAGAATAGGAGAAAATATATTCATAGAAATACAAAGTAAAAGGCCTGAATTTGTGAATGCATATGTTGAAGACATAATTTCTGCAATATCACTTTAACACCATTGACAGGTAACTAAGGTTACATGAATTCTGAAGTATCAGATTCTCATAGTATTATCATGAGAGGAAATAAAGCAATCCATTATCAATGCCAGGGGAGTATATTCTAGAAAGTATCTGACACTAAATCATAAAGAGGGGCATCCTGAAGTGAATAATCATTTGGATTATTTTTCCCAACTTTCTGGTCTGTGAAATTAATTAGCTACCTTTTAATTCAAAGAAGTTATTGCATCTTATTACAGCAGCCTGAAACGACCACTGCATAGGAAAATACTCTTTATAAAAACTGAATTACATCAACTTAAAAAAGATTTCATTACAAAATTGATGTCAATTATAAAATTTCAGGAAATCAAATACTATAGAATAATTGAAAACAGAGGCAAATATCTAATGCTAGAACCTAATTATGAGCACAATAGTTCACAGCTTTCTAACAAAGTACTTTACAGAACACATGTTCTCAATGGCAATTACAAGGCATTTAAGAAAAGCAGGATCGTGTGAGTGTGAGGAAATTATACACTGGATTACAGTGATCTGATACTGAATTTGCCATGATGTGAAAGAGAGTCAATAAATAAAATCACTAAAAAGAAGATGCAGTATTCTATATTTGTGTTTTGTATAATCATATGTGTATAAAGAGATAGTGGTTGTTTTATTTATAAAGATGAAATATTATTCTTCAAAACTATATATATATATATAATTCTATATAGCCATCCATATATGAACACTCAGGTTGGGTTTATTAACAGAGAATATTTTGCTGTAAAGGTTCTGGAAATTTACTTTCATGTTAAAGATTCCCTAAAACTGATTAATTAGAACTTCTGGTTGTGGAAAGCAGAAATGTTGTAAACCAATAATGAGGTTGTCTTGGGCTAGCTTGAGTTTACATATTAGTATTCATTGCCCACTTCATTCAGCTTTGAGGTAAAACTTAAGAAATATATTAATTTAGACTTCTAGCTTTCACCATCCCAAAAGTTATATCAGATAACATTTATAACTTATTGCGGAGACCTCTTTGCCTTGCTATATATAACCTGACGGAAAATTTTCTTACAAACCAAAATTTTTGATAACTTATTATCATTCCGTTTCTATTAAACTAAATAGATCTCTTCTTTTTATCAAGAATATTTACTGTCCATAAATTAGTCTACAATACCAATTTCTTTCACAGAAGACTTAATGACATGAAGTCAGATAACCAAAGACTAGCTTTAAGCTTTCAGAAGACTGAGAACAAAATAATCCCCAACGCTGGCCACCGTATATTCATTAGCAAAATCTATCAAGAGAAAATATTAAAAATAAAATGATAAGAAAACAGGAGAGTGCAAAAATATGAAAAGACTGGCTATTTGCCCTGGTAAACTAGCAACAGTCATTAAACACCTCTGTCTTCAGAATGCTGTAATTTAAAGCCTATACTACCCTGCCCAACTTCCTTTTGTTTTTTAAAATGACTTTAGTGGTTGTTGGTGAAAGGTCCCAGGTTTCCCAAGAATCTCAGTGAAAAGCCTGTCTCTTGTTTTCTGCACTTTGTAAGCTCCTCACTGGGAGAGGATAGCCCACCAACTTTCCTATGTCACTATTAAAGGTGAGCCTCTGGATGGTCTCCTGTTTACTTTGAAAAGGTCTGACTTTGCTATTGATATGAGAGATTTTCAGCATTCATAACCTCTTAGGATATTGTCACAGAACTTTCCCCAGTTTATTCCCTTGAAATTTTAGGAGCTGCTGCGTAGGTGTTATCTGACATTTTTCTCTCTCAGGCACGGTTTTTTAAAAGTTATTTATTCTATTACCCAATACACATACAGGACTAAGTGTCATCTTAATATAATAAAAGCACAATCACAGTTCAGAAAGTAGAAAGCCATATCCAACATGATTCCCCTGAGGTGCCCTGTCTATACTTTCATCATTCTGTGATAACTTTTGATCAGATGAAATAAAAAGTGACTAAAGTACTAATTATTTGCTACATAAAGAAATAATAGATAAGAGCTTAATCATCTAATTTATATTAATTCACTCTACTCAAGGTTTTGCATATACTATACAAATGAATGAACAAAGCTAATAAAAACAAAGGGTAATCTTTCCTGTTATCAATGGGGAGACAGGTCTGCTGCTATTGTCGTTCTGATGGGTTCTGCTTACTAGTTTACACCCATTTGTGTTTCAGAAGTCTTACCTCCCATTCCCTTAAGCTCACCTTGGGCCCTACTCTTTTCCCTCCTCATCTCCTTCAATCTTCCTTCAGCCCCAATCCTATGTTCCCAATTTTGTCAGGTAAACTTGTCTATTTTGACTTTCCAGGTGGATCTATACATGTTTTTCTTAGGGTTCACCTTGTTACTTAATTTCTCTAGGATCATGAAATATAGGCCCAATATCTTTTGTTTATAACTAATATCCACTTATGAGTGAGTGCATACTTATTCATCTTTTTTGGTCTGGATTACCTCATTCAAAATGGCTATTTCGGGTTCCATCCATCTGCTTGCAAAATTCAAGATGTCATTGTTGTTTACCGCTGAGTTGTACTCGAATATGTAAATATGCCACATTTTCTTTATCGATTCTTCAGTTGAGGGGCATCTGGGTTGTTTCCTGATTCTGGCTATTGCAAATAATGTTGCTATGAACATAGTTGAACATAGACAAGATGGAGGAAAGACAGAAAAGAGAGCAAGTAAAGAGATATCTTGATTTAATGAGCCATTGTAGGGTAAGAAAGAAACCTGGCTCTAGAGAAATTCCCAGGAATCCACAAGGATGACTACAGCTAAGAACCTAAGCAACGGAGGAGATGTGGCCCGAACTGAACTTGCCCTGCAGTCAGACTGCTGAATATCTTAAATACCACTAGGGAACCTTCATCCTTCATCCAGCAAATGATGGAAGCAGAGGCAGAGACCTGCATCGGAACATGTACCGAACTCCCAAAGTTCAATTGAAGAGTGGGAGGAATGGGAATATGAGCAAAGAGGTCAAGACCACGATGTGGACACCCACTGAAACAGTCTATGTGAGCTAAGGGGAGATCACCAACTCTAGTCAGACAGGGAAGGAACAAGCATAAGATAAAACTAGTCCCTCTAAATGCAGGTGACAGTTGCATGACTGGGGAAGACTGAGGGGTCACTGGCAGTGACACCAGGATTTATCCCTCCTGCTTGTACTGGCTTTTTGGGAACATATTCTCTTTGGATGGATACCTTGCTCAGCCTAGATATAGTAGGGAAGGCCTTGGACATTTCCTAAAGCAATGTACCTTACTCTGAGAAGTGGATGGTGGTTGGGATGGGGGTGGGGGTAAGTGGAGAGAATGAATGGGAGGAGGTGAGAGAGTGGGAACTTGAATTGGGTATGTATAATGAAAACAGGTTAATTTCTTTTTAAAAAATTAAAAAAAAATAAAAGGAAAAATATCCCAAAGAAAATAATAAATAAATAAATTTCAAAAACAAAAAGAAGTCTTATCTCCACCTGAGTCTAATGCCGTAACTATGCATAGCAGTTTCTGCTCTCTGCCGCAGGTGTGGCATGCTGGGCTCTTCTTTCAGCATAAGGCATCATATAACACAGTTCAACTTTTAGGACTTCTTTATTCAATAGAAACGAACGAAGGTGGAATCCTTGTTTATTGTCCATCTAACGTTTTCTAGCGTTAGCAGTAATTTCGTATTGTCTTCAGACTTCACTTCAAGCGATAAGAACCAACTGGCACAATTTATTTTTAATGAGCTACTCCGTTTTATCTCTGCATCTTAAATATTTTAGAAGCGTGCTGACAGGCAATTATTCCATTTATTAATGCCTAGATGTGAAGGCCGAGATTACACTTCTCAACAGGGGAATCTTGTCTGTCATTCCAAGCTTTGCAATGTCAAGGCAGCAAGTGATCCTCATTAGCACACATTCACTTAAGTTGACACTAGTCAAAAGTATCTCAGAGAGTTGAGGAAGGAAAACAGTATTTTTAAAGGAAAGGCAAACAGTGGAGAGAGATGAGTACTTATAAATTTTCTTAAATAAGTTTGCATGAATTCTTTTTAATGACAATGCTGTTGCAACATGTGACCTTTAGTCCTTTCCTGAATGGCAAAATTAGGGTTATTTGTGAGTTAAAATATAAAACACAATTTCATGACAACAAATAAACTTACCAAATTTTGTGATCTATAACACTTTAATAGCGCAATATTTATAAATAAATCACTAAATTATAAAGATGCATTAATTTAAGATCATCAGACTTTCACATTTTATTTTAATATATTCAAAATCACTGACTAGGATAA
This sequence comes from Chionomys nivalis, assembly GCF_950005125.1. Taxonomy (NCBI): domain Eukaryota; kingdom Metazoa; phylum Chordata; class Mammalia; order Rodentia; family Cricetidae; genus Chionomys; species Chionomys nivalis. The sequence continues at coordinate 22,591,426 of NC_080097.1, read as the reverse complement.
TTCACAGTAGACATTAAGTTGCCATAATTAAAAAAAAAAAAAGAAGTAAAGAAAAACTTAAAGGATTTGCTACTTTTATCCTCACCATACCAGGGCATTTGTGTTTAAGTGAAACAAATAATTAACACAGTTTATCTCTTTTTTTTCTCTTCTTTTCTTTTTCATTTTTGTTTTGATTTATTTTTCTAGACATAGACTTTCTATGTAGCCCTAGCTGTTCTGGAACTCACTCTGTAGACTGGCTGGCCTTGCCTCTTCTGAACTCCCTGGGAACAGGGAATAGAATAGATTTCCTGTGTGAACTTGGAATGGTTGAGGATGGAAACACAAGGGTTTGGGTGTCAGGAGAGTAGACAGGAAGAGTACTGGAAGAGATGATTTTAAAAAAAAAGGTCACTTTGGAGTGAAGTATAAAGCTAGTTTAATGGAAACTCTCAAGAACTGAAAAGAGTGACCCTTGCTAAGACTCCTAGCAGTAGGGGATATTATCCAGAACCAGTCATCCATCCCCTGTAACCAGCTACATTTCTAGGCAGGAGATTTGGACATCAACCCAGCCATATAAACTTTTACCTACAATTTGTCCTGCCACCAGACATACTGGAATTTCTTGCAAAAATTGTGTTTGTTGTCAAGCATGACTGGTCCAGTCTGGTACCCATGCCTCGAGAGTGAGTTCGCCCATGGAAATGCTTGGAGCAACATGACCTAGAGACTGAATAGCCCTGAGACCTAGAACATGACTGGTTTAAAAAACAAAACAACAAAAAAAAAAACAGTGTAATGATGCCTAACGATATTCTGCTATACTCATAGGATAGTGCCTCGACCAACTGTCATCAGAGAGGTTTCACCTAGCAGCAGATCGAAACATACAGAGACCAACAGTCAAAATTAGGCAGAGGATGGGGAATACTGCAAAAGAAGGGAGGAGGGGTTATAGGAACTACAGTGGTCAAAGACCTCAGAGAAGACACTAAACTGGGCTCAGAGGAACTCACAGAAACTTAATGGACAGCAAGGGAATCTACACTGAACTTCTCTAGGCCCTCTGCATATATTTGAAAGATGTCTTTGACTCTTTATTCTGGCTTTAGAACACTAATCCTCATACTGGGTTGCCTTTTCTAGCCTTAATATAAGAGGAGGTGCCTAGTCTGACTGCAATTTGCTATGCCATATTTGACTGATGTCCGTGAGAAGATCAAGCCACAAAACTAACAAATACAGTGGACCCATGTCAGTCCCAGGTAAGTTTTCTGGTTGGCAGTTCAGTGTCTCTGAAACCCAGGTTCACGATTCTGTGGGTTTATTCTGCTATAAATCATTTCCTATGCCAATTGTCACCAGACAGGCTTTACACAGCAACTGGTAAAAACTTATGCAGAGACCCAGAGGCAAACATTGGGTGTACCTCTGCAACTCTGCAAATTTGTGAAAGATGGGGAGGAAGGATTACGAGAGCCAGAGGGACCAAGGACATCACAAAAACCCCACAAAATCTTTTATTAATTTTAATATTGTATATTATTTTTAAAAATTAATGAATTAATGAATGGAAAACTAGCCCTGAGGGTAAATGTTAACAACTGAATTGTCACATATACCTATTGGGAGAGGGAAAATCAGTTTTCATCAATAGCATGACACTGTGTATATTAACCATTCCAGAACAGGCTTCACATTCAGGAGTAGTTGAACAACATATAATGGACATTGCTCTTGTACACTGGGAAGATTTGTCACTCATTTTGGTTTAATAAAATGATGATTGTCCAGTAATCAGGCAGAAAGTATAGGCAGGACAACCATACTAGGATAATTCTGGAAAGAGGGAAGGAAAAGTGTCAGTCACCAGCCAGACACAGAGGAAGCAAGATGAGAATGCTTTACTTAGAAAAGGTACCAGCCACATATCTAAACATAGACAAAACTTGGGGTGAATTTAAGACATAGGAGCTAATTAGTAATAAACATGAGCAATAGGACAAACATTTATAATTAACAGAAGCCTATGTGTATTTATTTGGGACTGAAAGACTGTGAGACCAGGCAGGACAGAAACTTCTGCTTACAAATGGTGCCCAACATTCGAAAAATAATCCATATAAAACCTAAGAGAGCTTGTAAGCAATGCTATTCTTTAAGTAAAAGAGACACAAAAAGAACAAATGTATATACAAATAATTGTAGAAACAGGGGTTATACTGAATAAGGTGCTCTTTTAAATACAATGAAAACTGAAAGACTAGAATGAGATTTTTCCATCCCAAGAAGCTTTAGTAGAGACAAACACAGGTTTATTGCTTTTCTGATGTATTCCTCAATGTATTCATTACTAGCTCTATTTTGTGTTGTCTACAACCTATGGAAAGCATGGGCAATAAACCTTACTTTTAGTTATATTTCTCCTAAAATAAACACACATAAATATACAAGAAAATTATGTGCTCAACAGTATTTCCAATGATTATTATTTTAAAATCTGTTTTCTCCAAGTACTAATCAGTTTTGTTTCCATAACCCAGGGACATTTACAGATCTTATTACCATCCATCTCAGCATGTTCCCACCTCTGTTTTAAGTAGACAACTTCAGATTGTTCTAGTAATTTAGCTGCAGCTTAGTGTGTAATAGTTCAGGCTTGGAATCAGAATTCATTCAAGCAAGAAATACAATTCAAGATAAAGTTGGTCCATCAAAGTCTTGTAAGTGGAAGAGAGTCACATGCTAGCTTTTACAAAGAAATCTTCTAATTACATCTTTTATCAGGTGGTCAAGACTCCTGTGAATGCACAGCAGATGACAGTGGAAGATCTTCTTATCCCACCGGTAGAATCACTAAAACATTTGGGAGTCTCACAAGAAGCTAGTTTCCCCATCTTTCTACTCATTTGTCTGCCCCCTCCGTCTTTTATTTATGTTTGGGGGGGGTCATCTTTAGTACTTTATATTTTATCTTTTTCACACCAAATGTATGATGATGAGTTCTTGAAAATGGTATAGACTGCTTAACTATCCTCTGTTTTTCAGCCTCCTTTTTCCACACCTGAATGCATAGTTGCCAATCTAGGAAAAGTTGAAAAGTTTAAAATATTGCCTCCAAATAAACATTTTATATAAGGTAAGAATTAATAACATTTACATTTTATTGACTTTAGTATATTTGCATTTTCAAAAACAATTTCAAAACTTATATCAATAATTATAGGCCTTACCTAGACCATGCCTATGTGTTGCCATCGGTGGTAAGACAGTCCAGGTCTTGGTTTTGGGGTTATAACATTCAACAGTGTTAAGTGTCTTTAAACCATCTCGACCTCCAATTACAAAGAGCTTGTCATCAATAACAGCCACACCAAACTGAAGCCTCCTGCCATTCATCATTCCTGCCTGGATCCAGAGATTCGTTCTGAGGTCATACTTCTCTATAGTGGTTGCTCCTGATAGAAAATAAAATCAAATAGTCATCAATTTCAATAAATAAAAAAAAAATGCTTGTACAATGCAGTGTAAATTAGAATGTGAAAACACCCTAGTCATATACATTCTTAAAAAGAAAAGCATCATAAAAACAAAGAGAATAATAAATCAATAACTATTTTTTTTCTTATTTGTGGACACTAAGGATCAAAACAGATACATATATCCGGTGCTGGATTTGTTTAATGGGAACAATGTTGGGGATGACATAGTTTTGTCAGACCTTAAATATTTCTGTTTTATTATTTGTCCTCTGGTATATTTGAGAATCTCACCTTGAGAAAAAGTGAATGAGTGTCCCTTTAAATGATGAAAGTATGTGCGCTATCAGTACCTCTTTTGAAAGTAATGATATGTTAACTGAATCAACATGACTGGGAAGGGAATAGCTCTCCATTTCTTTTTATATTTGTCTTATGCCTTGAATAAATAAATTCATAAATAAAAGCCTACCAAACAAAAGAAAAAACATTAGTGCCTACGAGAGTATCAAGGTGCTTGCCGTCTAGTTTGATGACCTGGATATCAAGTGATATCCAGAACTCGTACAGTGGAAGGAAACAAATGAACCCCACAAATTGTCCTTTGACTTTTACATGGTAAATGTTGACCCACAAGCATACACCCCACACAGAAAACAAATAAATGTACTTTTAAATACCAATTGTAATATTTTGATAAGTATTCACCATGATACTTAAACTTGATAAAATTATTCAAGAAATACAATTAGAAAGCATTTAGAGAAATAAAAGGTTATTATAGGTTTAGTACTTATTATAGCTAAATAAAATGGATTTTTTGTCTGATATATATGCATATATATATATATATACGATTGATATACATATACAAATTTGAGAGACACAGTAACTCTGGTAAAAGAAAATTTGAAAGGTCTAAGTTGATGTGATTCCTATGACTGGTAGTAGTACATTTTGTCGCTTGATTTACATAAAATAGAACTGCTCATAACACATTCACAAATGATTTATATGACAGAAAACAGCTAACAGCTTATAGTGTTGCTTCAGTGTTTGGCCCCATTGTTTAGCTTCATATTCACAAATATTTCATCTTCATAGATGTGCCATGAATTTTATGTATTTCCATTTGTACACTCTATTTTATTTGCAATGTGATGAAGTGATTTTGCTTAGGGAACATACTTCTCTGGGGGATTCATGAACTTCTTAGACTATAACTAGCAATAAATAAAACAAATATGAGCATCTTGGCAGAAGAAATTTTGCCAGTTATGTTGTTATGATATAATTTACTCTCAATTTTTCTTCAGAAGTAAGATAACAATGTGTAAAGTTAAATGATGGATTATCTGATAAAAGTAAAATATAAGTATTATAAAACTATTAGTTTTATAAGAACTAAACATAATGTTTATGAAATTACTGGATAGTATTTTACCTGTGTGTGTTTTTAAAAATGAATGATTATTTGTAGATTTAGTTGCATTTTGCTCTATTTCACTCCACTACGCATAAATACATTTTTCTCAAGTGAATTGCATCATTGAATAATTTTAAAAAATGTCTGACTATTGTCAAGGCTATAGTGCTTGCTCCCTAAAATGGCATTCAGGTTCTATTGCTGAATTCACCACAACTCATGAAACATAGAGAAATTGATCTGGAGTCTACCTAGAGCTTTAACCTACTGATGAGGAGTCTTAGCTGGTTAGTACTGTTGTGCAGAAACACCATGACCATGTCACCTCTTATAAAGGAAAGCATTTAACTGGGGCTTGCTTAGAATTCAAAGGATTAGTCCATTATCACGATGTCAGCGAGCATGGTAGCATACAGGTAGAGATAATGCTTGAGAGACAGCAGAGAGTCATACATTTGGATCTACAGGCACCAAGAAGAGAGTTTATACAAATCTTGATCCAATATCATAGCATCTCTGATATTGTACACTATGATAACATTGGGCTTGCCTTTAGAATTATGTCTTGCTAAAATAAATACATGTAACCTGTATGATTTCCTATCAATAGGTTAGCAATTCAACTCTTGATTTGATATTTATTTCATTTTTGATCCCATATATGTATGTGTGTCTTTGTACATGTTTGACTGATGATGCCTATAGATGCTAGAGGACTGTGATGATATGAAAACCAAAACTGAGTGAACCATGAGAACAGTACACATTATTATTACTATTATTATTATATTGTAAAATAAAATATTTGATTTAGAGCTTGCTCTCAGTTTTAGATGGTTGTTCCAATACCATAATGGAAAGAGTCACATTGGCAGAGTATTGAAGCAATAGTTGAGAGTATTACATCCTGATCTGTAAGGAAGGAGGCACTTACAGATATTGGGTCTGACATGTGGTTTGGAAACCTCAAAGCTAACTCAAGTGATGAATCTCCTCTAACAAGATTATACATATTCGAACAAGGCCACCCCTCTCCACCATGCCAAACAGCTCCACTATATGAATGGGAAAAAATAAAGTGACATTTTAAGTTAACAAAAATTAATTTCTAATACCAAATGAGTTGTTTATCACCTCTATTTTATCCAGGATCAACTAACTGTTAAGGCAAGGAATCAAGCTCATAGACTAGCACACAGGTCATTCAGACAAAAACTAAGCAAAGAAATACTAGATTTAACAAATGCTATAAATCAAATGGGCCTAAAAATATCTACAGAACATTTCACCAATAGTCAGAAACAATATAAAATATTTTGAGGTAACCATATTCAAGCAAGTGAAAGAATTTCTTGAAAGAGTTATATGACAAAAACTTCAAGTCCTTGAAGAAAGAAATTGAAGAAAAAAATCATAAGATGGAAAGATCTACTATGCTCATGGATTGAGGGAAAAAGGATGATCCAACCAAAAGCAATGTTCAGAGTCAATGCTTCACCATAAGAATTCCAACACAAGTCTTTACAGAATTTGAAAGGGCAATACTCATTTTCATAAAAAAACAGCAAATATTCCAAATAGCAAAAAATGAACAATAAAAGATGACAGAGTTTTAGTATTTTTTAAATAAAACATGATATCAGCATGAAAACTGTCATATTTGTCAGTGGAATCAAATTGAGGACTCAAGCATAAGTCTACAAACCTAAGGTTGTTTGAATTTTGATAAAAAAGCCAAAAATATACAATGGAGAAAAATGAATTTTCAACAAATGGTGCTACCATGTTAATCATTTCTCTAAACAAATATTGAAAGAACAGTCATTAAGACTGACAAAAAATAAGAACTAATTAGAATGAAATTCTTCTATAAGGATAATAACACTGTCAACAGGATAAATGGCAGGTTACAGAATGGGAAAAGATTTTCACTAGCTCCACATCTCACTGAGGGTTGATATCCAAAATAAGTAAAGAACAAGAAAGTGGACATCAACAAACCAAAAACCCAAATAAAAATGTGCTACAGATGTACTGAAAAAATTCTCAATAGAATAATCTCAAATGTCAGAGAAACACTTAAATAAATGTTCAACATCTTTAGGCATCAGGGAAATGTAAATTATAACCATTTTATGATTCCATTTTATATCTGTCAGAATGATTAAGATCTATAACAGAAATGACAGCTCTTGCTGGTAAGGATATGGAGCAAGGGGATTACTTCTTCATTTCTACTTGGACTGCTAACTCTACATCTACTATGGATATCAAAATGGCAATTCCTCAGAAAACTGGGAATCAATCTGCCCCAAGAATACCATTCTTAGGCATATATTCCAAAGACATTCCATCCTACATAAAGAACACTTACACAGTTATGTTCTTAGTAGTTTTATTCATAATAGCCAGAAACTAGAAACAACCTACCCATTCCTTAAGCAAAAAGTAGATAAAAATATGGGACATTTATACAGTGTAGTATTACTCAAATGTTAAAAACAATTACATCATGAAATTTGAAGGCAAATCAAAAGAAACAAACAAACAAAAATCATCCTAAAAGATGCAACCCAGACCTAGAATCACAATCATGAGATATATTAGCTTAAAACTGGATAATTAGTCAATGAAATGATTCTTAATAATATTCTGCTATACTCACAGATCAGTTCCATGTCATCAGAGAGGCTTCATCTATTAAGTTATATTAAGTTATGAGAACTTATACAGAGACCCACAATTAAACATTGGGTAGAGCTTGGGGAACCCCTTGAAGAGGTGGATATAGGGACTTAAGGAGGAAGAGGGGACATGGATACCAGGAGAATATGGCCCATGAAATCATATAAGCAGAGCTCATAGGGGTTCACAGAGACTGAAGCAATAATCATATAGTCTGCTTGGGTCTGCTCTGCATAAATTTTGTGGTTATTTTACTTGGCTTTTGTTTGTTTGTTTATTTTTGTTTCATTTTTTGTTTGTTTGATTGTTTTTTTTGTCTCTTGGTTTCTTATGATAGGCTCTCTCTTTGTAGCCATGACTGTCCTGGGACACACTCTGTAGATTAGTATTGCTTGAAATTTAGAAATTTCACCTGCCTCTACCTCCCAAATGCTGGGATTAAAGGCATGCATCTTCATCCTTCTTAGTTTGTATGTTTTGTGGGACTTCTAATGGTTTGAGTAGGAGTATCTCTAACATTTTTGCCTGTTCTTGGAACCCTTTTCCTCCTATTGGGAAGGAAGAATTCAACTTCATATTAGGGGAGGTGCCTAGTTTTATTGCATCCTGTTATTCTGTGTTAAGTTGATATTCTTGGGAGACCTCCTGTTCTTTCCTGAAGGGAAAGGGAAGAGCAGTAGATATGGAGGAAAAAGGAGTGAGGGGTGCTTGGCAAAGTAGAGGGAGAAGACGCTATGGTTTGGATATATTGTATGAGGTAGAATAAATAAAAAACTGCAAGAAGAATAAATGTCATGTTTTTTTAACAAACATTTTTGGTAAAATTTGAAAGTAGTAATAATGTTTAATAAATATCCCTACCAATTTTATTTTTATTTTTGGTTATATTTTATTATTGTTATTATCATTAGTACTCTTACATTTTTCAATTTGGAAGTGCCTTGTGATCTTCCTTTTGTTTGTACAAGTTATGCATTCCTTTTGGTGTTATTTTGCCAGAGAGAGTACAAATTCATCTGAGTTAACATCAGCTTTTGTTTTCTAAAGAAAGACAGTATTTGTCATTACACACATTCATACATCAGTTTGAAATGGACTACACCGCTATTGTAGTAACTCATCATTATGTAAAAGATTCAAAAGGAAACATTTCTGTGAAGACAGAATAATTTGTGTCTATTTTGTTAATAAAAGCATTATCCATTTTCTCTAATGTCTATGAAGTTATGTCACATCTTTGAAGTGTGTGTTATGAAACAGGTCCAAGAACATCTTGACAATTTTCTTAATCTGCAGATTGTCTCCTTTATCGAAATGTACCAGATGCTTTTCGGATATTGTCACTAGTAAACTCTAAATCAGAATTTCCAACACACTTAAAAGTGATAGAAATCCAGATCTATTTAATATCTGAAATCTTCCAAAAATAAATTATGCAACTAATCTAAAATAGTGTTTAGCAGCATATAAAAATGGTGTGGGAGGTCCTTCTGTCTATGTGTTGCTTTTATTGGTTAATGAACAAAGAAACTGGCTTGGCCTGATAGGATAGAACAGAACTAGGCAGGGAAGACTAAACTGAATGCTGGGAAAAAGAAGGTGGAGTGAGAGAAAAGCTATATAGCCCAGACAGAAAGAGATGGATGCTGAAACTTTAGCTGGTAAGCCACAGCCACATGTTGATAAACAGAATAAAAGAAATGGGATAATTACTATATAAGAGTTAGCTAATAAGAAGCTGGAGTTAATGGACCAAGCAATGATTTAAATAATATGTGTTCTGTGTGATTATTTCAGTTCAGGGTAGCTGGGATGAACAAGCAGCGCCCTCCAACACAAACAAGGAAATAGCTAGATCTAATCTAATAGTTTATAGTTCAGACGTAGTAAATATACATTGTTTTATGTTGTAAGCTTTATATTGTTTTGATATGTTATATCATATTGAAGATTGTGCTATTTCTTATAACATAGAATAATTTTTCTTTTATTCTGACCTTTATTCTTCTACAGTAATCTGTAAATATGGAGTATAATTTATTATAATCAAAAATATCTTAAATTAATATAGCGATTAAGTTTAAGGAGACATCTCATTCCTAATATACAGGACATTGTTGACTGAGTTTTCTGTCCTTCTTGGATCCCACAGTTGTTAAGTCCTAAAGAAATCACACAGAGATCTACATTTGTTATAAATTGATTGGCCCATTAGCTTAGGCTTATTATTAACTTTTATAACTTATATTAGCCCATTATTCTTATCTGTGTTAGTCAAATGGCTCAGTACCTTTTTCAACAAGGCAGCTATATCTTGCTTCTTCTGTGTCTGGACAGGAATGCAAAGGGAGCTTCCCTCTTCCAGAATTCTCCTGTTCTCATTGACTCACCTCTAATTCCTGTCTGCTTGTCCAACCTATACTTCCTGCCTGGCTACTGCCCAAACAGTGTTTATTTAAAACACTATAGACAGAATATAGACAATTGTCCCACACTAGGACATAAGAAATAATGCTAAGAAAGATGTTTTACAGCTGTGTTTTTATGTGATCATTTTTGATAATTCTTAAATTTGTAAGCAAACATGCTTTGCATGAGAGCTAGTTTTAAGGTATATATTTAAATGGGAAATTTTTACATTATGTTGCTTAAAAAATGAAACCTTCACTAAAAATTGTCACAGAGCCAATAGAGATTATGAAAAGTAGTGAGTTCCGATTTCCATTGCCATGATACAACTTTGGAGAAAATGGGTTATGCCAGTTTGTAACTCTAAGGTTGTCTTCCATTGGTGGAAGAACTTAAAGCAGGAACTCAAGACAGGAATCTAAAGCAATGACTCCAGGTCCTGTGAAGTAAAATGGAAATACAGTCTTTGATTTAAGAACAATTGAAATATTATTAAATTTTACTGAAATATGTTAAAGCTTTAGTGAAGGATGGTTAGGTACTGATTTATAAATTAGATATTAGTACGTATTAGTTAATGAGTATTTTATTTATTCTAAGAGTCTTTCCAGAATAATAAATTCAATTTTATAGATATATAACAAGAATGATATTAAGACTATTTTATAAATAAAACTTTAGCTATTTGTTGCATATCATTCACAATATAATTGGTTGATCAGTAATGCTAACCTAACTCTCAAGCTCAATATAATACATTTCACTCTTTTCACTTATCTCGGGGCAGAAAGAGTTCATTTCTACTAAATATAAATGATTGATATAACTTTAAAACTGTCCATCTCCAGATTCTTCTTTACTTATTTTGAGAACCTGTGATTATGACAAAATATTATGTCTCATATAAATAGGTTTATGGTACAATGAAATAGAGAAGACAATCCTGTATAAATCTTTTGATATGACCATTAGAAAATGGAGAACTCTTACAATTAATAGCAGGAGTTATTAGGAATTTTGAAACATAGACAACACTCAAGTGTTACTGTTGATATGAAGATGGAAGGGGCCAGAGGATGAATTCAAAAGTCCTCTGAGGGGTTCCCAGGTGTCCAAGAAGATGTCCCCAGCTTGTTCCTTGGACATCAGAGGAGAGGGTGCCTGAATTGGCCTTATCCCATAGCCACACTGATGAATATCTTGCATATCACCTTAGAACCTTCATCTGGAGATGGATGGAGATAGAAACAGAGACCCACATTGGAGCACTGGACTGAGCTCCCAAGGTCCAAATGAAGAGCAGAAGGAGGGAGAACATGAGCAAGGAAGTCAGGACCGCCAGGGGTGGGTCCACCCACGAGATGGTGGGAATAATGTAATGGGAGCTCACCAATGCCAGCTGAACTGGGACTGAACGAGCATGTGATCAAACTGGACTCTCTGAATGTAGCTGACAATGAGGGCTGAATGAGAAGCCAAGGACAATGGCACTGGGTTTTGATTCTACCACATGGATTGGCTTTGTGGGAGCCTAGTCTGTTTGGATGCTAACCTTCCTAGACCTGGATGGAGGGGGGAGGACCTTGGACTTCCCACAGGGCAGGGGACCCTGACTGCTCTTAGGACTGGAGAGGGAGGGGGTAGGGGAGTGGGAGGGAAATGGAAGGAAGGGAGGAGGTGGAAATTTTTAATAAATAAATAAATATATATATTTTTAAAAAGCCCTCTGAAAGAAACATGGTGCCAAACATCATCATAGTCACCCAATGACAAGAGGAGATTTGTACAAATAATCTGAATGGCATTTGGAAATATTATAGGAATCTTCTGTGTGTCATCCAAGAGGACAGTAAATCCAAGTGTTGATTTTTTTATTGTTGTTGTTCAAGACATTTTTTCTGAACAATCCTAAATATCCTTGAAGTCACTCTGTAGATCAGGCTGACCTCTCTCTCTCTGAAATCTGTCTGCCTCTGCTGGACTCAAAGGCCTGTGCCACCCCTACCCAGTTATTCTTGATTCTTCACAGTTTGTAATAGAGAACTTATACCAACCATCCCAGGGTCTTATACTGATGAAGTATGAGCTAATACATAACAGTAATATAAACATGTGTGGCAATTCTTAAAATAGCAAAGCACTGTTTATTTGATTTGAATTTTTATGATATACAAAACATTCAACCTTGAAGTTGAGTAGCATAACTGTAAGATAGATTATAAAATAGAAATACAAAATCATTTTTAATGAGACAAGAAGCAGCCTTTTTTCTCAAAACATAATAGTTGAGAAAATGGTCAAGATGTTACTGAAACACAGTATGCACTCTCTGTAGATGTGTTCACTGATACAAGCACAGGTGACGACAGCAATTAGTGCATATGGAGTCTGCTTTGACATTTCAGGTGGCAGGCTTTGTTTCAATATGTATAATGTAAATATTTAGTAACCTCATTTATCTTGAAATGAGCACAAAATTAAATGACACATTTTTTTTGATCTGACAAAACAGATGTCACAAAAGACACCTATGCTGAAGACATTTTTTTTTCTTTTCAGTTCACTAGAGAAGCCCTGAGATTTTTTTCACAATGCCTCTTGACTATGATTTTAATGTAACAGTAATAAACTCAGTTATCAGACTTCTAAGGCATTTTACAATCCCGATAATTAGAAAGAACTAGGGACAGCTTATAGCCAACACTGAGTAACCAGTGAATGCATGCATTGATTTACCACTGAGCAATCATTTATTGCTAGTAAGTGGAAAAAATCAATTTATAAAATACTTAGAAAGACTCTTAGCCCAATACTGATGATGACCTTGATGCTTTCAAATCATTATGAGATGATCACAACATCACATTTTTTCCCCTTAGGAAAGCAGCTAATACTGAAAGTCATTTCAGGAAAGAAAACTAAAAAATAGCATTTTTTTGTAATACACAACCTTAGGGAGACCAACATTAGAAGACAATTATCATTCTTTATGTATTTCTTGATTTTTTTTATTGAATAAACTGTTCATCAGCAGTCACTCATCCACATATTTATAAAAAAGAGCTATAGAAGACTTAGAAGACTTGACCTCATGGCTGGTAAAAAAAATTGTTTCAACACAGAAGGAAATAATTATTTTCTAACTATTTTATTATATAATAAAGATCTTATAAATACCACAACCATGAAATTAATTTTGCAATTGCAGGTAACCAATCATGAATTTCATATTGTTGGTGGCTGACAAAGGTGCTAGGAAACCAAATAAGAAACCTCTGTAAGTGTTCTGGACTGCAAACCAACTGCCTAATACTAAGGGAAGTTTCTTTATAAAAGTAAAAACACACTATGATTGTGAAAAGTCGAGACTATTGAAAATATAACATCATTAATAACAATTATATAGGAATAAATTCATCAAGGAAAGAGGAGATGGTGTATAAAGAAAAATGAGGCTGGGCGGTGGTGGCGCACATCTTTAATCCCACCACTCGGGAGGCAGAGGCAGGCGGATCTCTGTGAGTTCGAGGCCAGCCTCGTCTACAAGAGCTAGTTCCAGGACAGGAACCGAAAAGCTACGGAGAAACCTGTCTCGAAAATAAAAATAATAATAATAATAAAAAGAAAAGAAAAATGAGAACTTTGATGAGAGATGCCAGCTGATGTGTAAAACTGTAAAGAATTTTGAATGATGATACATTGTGAATATTAGTGTATTATAAAATAATAATTACATCATAGTAATATTTCATCACTACTAATTTAAGAAATTAATTGTAATTTGATAGAAAATAAAATTTTATAGGACAGGACAGTCTCTAATCGGGAGCAATACTGACAAAAAATATACTAAATATACGTATATTTCTTTACCAATAGATATCTCTCATCTAAGGAAGAAAATAATAATATTAATTAAATTTAATTAAAAGTTATAGTCCTTCATGGTACATTATTTTCCATGGATGACTAATAATTAATATTAATGTCACATTGCCATAAAATGGCACAGAACAATGGACTATCTCTATGTAAAATCTTTCAAACTGAGTGAGAGTAAATCACTCATTCTCTTAAATTGCTGTCAGCAACTTTGTCTTAATGATAAAGAGGATTCCTAACACTGAAAATTAATAGCAGACATATGAAGTCATTGCTGTGACTAACCCTGATAACATGATTCTTAAGACTTTAGGAAAGGATGGCTGAAGGAAGTTTAAAATATTGGGAGAGAAGCAGCCTATGCATGAAGCTTGGTGGGTGACTCTGAGCGCTTAGAAGAAGAAAGCACTGATGGGAGTAGAAAGAGTATAGATTGGTTTTTTGAAGCTTTAGATGCAGAAAAGAACTAAGTTGCAAATTGAAAAAAAAAAGGCCATTCACTCTATAGTCTGACAATAAAATTGTATTCACTTTCTCAATTCTCTAAGACTATAGCGTAGTCTAATTGCAAAAGGGAAAAACTAAGAAGAGTATGTTTCAAGGCTTCATAACACTTAGAGCATTAGGTTTGGTTGCTGTTATGGACATAGTTACAGTGAGACCTATGTGCAAAAAGAGAGTAGAAATAAGAGGGAAAGTTGCAAATTAACAAGAAAAGTAGCAAATTTAATGTTGGCAGGTGAGATTGCTAGAGAGATGCGCACCATTAAAAGTGAGGCAAGAATTTATATGAAGACAATTGGAAAGATGTATTGTGAATATCTTAGACACTGATTCGTTGAGATACAAGTGATAATAGGAACTCAACTGAAAGGTTTTGAAAGTTCTAGAAAATGATTATACCCTGCTCACACAAGGATAACTAGGAAGTGTTTCCTCTTTTAAGTCATCCAGTTTCACAAAGGCTGATACAGCTATGATCCAAGGGTACAGGAGATGCTACAACTCCTGCTAACAGCCAACCTTTGGTTATCCATATGGGATGGATTTTGCAAGAATGCATATTAGGGTCATGAAATTGTATCCTTAGATTTCTAGTGGAATTCTGTGGCACAATAACTATTGGGATCAGAATTCATACAAGTATCTACTAACAGGTTCATACATGAAACTATAAGCATGAGAAATAAGACACAGTGTCAAACTAGAAAATCACAAATGGCAAATATGAACTGTTTGGCAAGAAAAATGAGATAATGAATAGTGTCTGCATGCAAGAGAGGCCACACAGGATGTAACTAGCAAGGAAATGGGAATGGGTTGCCTAGATCATTATAAGCATATCATATATTTCAGATGTCAGATTTAGAGCCCCAGGATCTGGATCTTGTAATCTTTGGGAAGGTGTAGCTTTGGTCCTTCCCCACTTTTTTGTATGCCCATTCCTCTCTTATGAAATGAGACTATGACATTTAGATTTTCAAAAGCACTTTGAGCTAAAAGTTTGCCTCTTGTCTCACAGGATACTTTCAATTGAATTTTTGACCAATATTGAACCTGATGGGTTTATTTTGATTCTGAAGGATGGAGTAAATTTATTCCATAATATAACATGGCAATAAACCATTAGTTTTGGTCAAGGCAAATTTTATGACTTGAATATTCAGTGTCCACCATAGGTTTATATATTGTGAAGCCTTGGGTCATAGTTGGTTTAATTGTTTTTGGAAATAGTAGAAACTTAATAGGCAACACAGCATAACTTAGAGGATCTAGAACACTGGGGTTCAGTTTGTATTCTATTTTCTATCTTCATCTTGTTTCCAGAGTTGCAGGATGTGATGTAGTTTTCTGTTTCACTGTCTCACTCTGTGATATTTCTAGCCAACCATAGACTGACAGTAAGGAAACTGAGGCTCTGAATTTCTATGCTGTTCTACTCCTTTTTTTTTTCCTTAGCCATAAAAAGTAAAAATAAAGCACCAGCCAGGTTGATTTTGAGCTCAGGCATCAAGAATGTGAACTAAAAAGTACTCCCCCTTTTATTTGTTAATAATGTCATCAAACAGTAGGAAGTTGGTAAGAATAACATACAAACATCAAAAACATTGACTTAACTTTCTTTCTAATAATTAAATACACTAGTTAGATTACCAGCAGACTTAAGATATATTTATTATTATTATTATTATTATTATTATTATTATTATTTACTTATTTATTTATTTTTATTCTTTTTTAATTAAAATTTCCACCTGCTCCCCATTTCCCATTTCCCTCCCCTCCTCCCAAATATTGCCCTCCCCCCACTTCCCTCCCCCTATCCCCACTCCTCTTCTCCTCCCCCCACTCCATTCCCCCTCCCTCTCGATACTGAAGAGCAGTCCAAATTCCCTGCCCTGCGGGAAGACCAAGGTCCTTCTATCTACGTCCAGAAAGGTGAGCGTCCAAACAGGCTAAGCTCCCACAAAGCCAGTTCATGTATTAGGATCGAAACCTAGTGCCATTGTCCTTGGCTTCTCATCAGTCTTCATTGACCGCCATGCTCATTATCATCATTATCATCATCTGAGAATTTTATTCAGATATATAGTGAATTTTAAGGAAATTTACCCCAATTCCTTTCCACACAACTCAACTCTGATCAACTCCACCACTTTTCTTTTCCAAGTGCATATGCTGGTCTTGAAAAGAAAAAACTAAAAGAAAAACCAATAAACAAAAATTACTTAGTATTGCCTCCATGCACATGACCATCCACTAAAGCATAGGTAGCCTCTCAGGGAGCACAGCTCTAAAGAAAACTTTATTTTTCACACTCCCAGGAGTCATAAATTACCTCCTCAGACTGTGTGGTGGTGGCACATAACTTTAATCCCAGCACTCAAAGCAGAGACAGGTGGATCTCAGTGAGTTCAAGGCAAGCTCATTCTACAGTATAAATTCCAGGACAGGCACCAAAACCAAACAGTCATTCTTAATGTTTTTTGACATCCATGTTGAGATTTTGGCCATGATGATAATGGTAATTAAAGAGATGGTCGATTTTAAATCAACACATATCATTACTCTGCATATGTGTGTTTGAGGCTGTATTTAAGAATATGTTGTGTATTGAGGAAATATGGAATGTTTACATTTTTACAAGTCATTGTGCATAATATTTTAATATAAATATTATTTGATCCTATAGCTAAAATTCTAATGTGTCAATCACCAGGTACTGATATCAAAGGAAAGAGAACTTTATGATCATAAGAAAAATTTAATTTATTGCATCTATGAGTGTTAACTAAGTACATTTTCACATCTTAGAACTACTCAAAACATCTTTGTGGTAAATAACCAAATAAATTAAAATATTTTTTGAGAATACATTTCCAGGTTTTATCCTCTTAATAAATATTCACCAGGTGCAATAAATTCATACAACTTTACATTTTTACTTAAGGAGTGTGAGATAAGCAAATTAAGTTCTTTTCTTAAGTGTATTTACTGAATCAAGTCCTTACTCTTTCTGTTACCATTATGTTGCTTATGGCTCCAGGATCACCTTCAACATATTATTGATTTTAATTTTTCCAGCCTTTGTTGGAAGCAAAGTTACAAGTAAATAGAAACTGAATGCCCTGAAAGTAGGTTACTAGCAAATTTAAAAGTGTAACAAATATACACATTACATTAGAAGTGCTGGGAGGAACAAAATTCCCATTAATCTCTATATTTGTATGCTAATATTTGAAAATTGAATTTTTTCTTCCCATAAATGATTATTTGCTCTAACAAATATAATACTTAAGGGTCTTTGTGAACTATTAAAATTTATTGATTTCATGGTGATTCATATTCTCACATTTGATGGTAGCTTGGTGACCTCTACTTAACTCTATATTATCCTTTGTCACTATTTTCTTCATGGTAATTTAGTTCTGGCAAGTCTCTTTCACTACCAAAGAATAACCACCCAGTGGAATCCTAAAGCATTTGTGAACATTCACAAAACTCATCAGAGATAGAGTCCCTGTGCAGTTCTATAAAAGACAAGCTAGTATCTTAGCTTGCAAAGAATATTCATTTACAGTTACTATAGATTTGCAGTGAGATTGCTCAAAATGGATATAGAGTGCTTATTGATTTATAATTACAGTGGATGTTTTATTATAAGGCAGCCATCATTCATTCTTCATTTCTTGGGGGAAAAAGAACTAAAGCATATATAATAATGTGATCCAAATTCTCTACCACGAGGCAAATTACATTATCATTAGATGAAATTCCAATTAATTTGATCTGGGATGTCAACTGTCATTGGAACTACCAAGTAGATCTACAGATTCAATAGCCATGAAGATTTATTACTTTCCAGAGAAGATAAAGCTGTGAAAGGAAGTGGCATGGACACATAATTCACTTTTCAGCTGACAGAGTTTCCTTCTGCTCCTCTTAAAATAACATGGCTTGAGGGCTTCAGTCCCTGGACTACAGACTCTCTGGGAAGGACATAAGCACAAATTTCACTTAACAGATGAGCATTTTCTCCTGCTGTCATTGGGAAGAGAATCCCTAGAAAATACCACTTAACAAGCTGACTGGTGGACAGTGATTCCAGAAGACAGCTCTTGTGTGAAAAGCAACGCCGGCTTAGGCTGCCAAGCTGTTATTCATGGTTTTGAGATGTTTTTATAGCTTTGTGAAAACTGGTGACCTTGAACTAGTAATCTGATAGTGTGCTTCAAGTTCAAAGAAAAGGAACTCAAGTGGAACTGAAGTGACTGAACGTGGTTATCGAGGCAACACCTCGTAGGCCAGTACTCAAAAGGGCAAAACTGAAAAAAAATAGGGTTTTGCTTTTATTACGTCTTGTTTTTTTTTCAGAAATAAAAAAAAAATCCATCTTAGAGTTATTGCAACTTCATAACTATGAGGCATAAAATGAATATAAATACGCAATGGATTTTCACTCACTACAACATAATCAAAGGAGAGTCGGAGGGATTTTTAATTATTAGATAGTAATTAAAAGTCCTCCATGCTCTATAATTTTCAACACTTTCCTTCGCCTTTTTATCTTAGTAATATTAAGAGCATTTCTTTACCATTCACATGGAATCTTTAGGGCTAGCTGTAATAAGTTTTTTTTTGTTGTTGTTGTTGTTGTTTTGGCCCACCAGCTCACAAATAATGACACAGAGACTTCTTACAAGTTGTGAAAGTTCAGAGTATAGTTTAGGCTTGTTCCTGTCTAGATCTTATAGCAAAGTAATCCATAATTTTATTAATGTGGGTTAACACATGTTCTACCACATGATTTTTACCTCTATTCCATTATTTGTGTTTGACTCATTCCATAACCAGCTGGCTTCTCGGCTTCTCGTCAGAGTCTTCTCTGGAAGTGCCTTCAATATTTACTACCGAGCTCTTTATTAAAATACTCGGAAAGCACCTGGGCAAAGACCTACTATCAGAGGATGCAGCAATATTTTACCACAATATTTCCCCCCTTTATCTAAATATAAAGGAAAGGGTTTAGCTCCAAAAAGTAAGACTATATACAGTTACATTGGACAAATCAAACAACGATATTTTTCAGAAACTTGAGAGTACCTACAAATCCTACCATGACATACCAGTATTGTTTCCTCCAGCTAAAACAGCACAAATTAGACTCATGTCTTACATAAACAGCCCTCACTTCTAGGATTCTGAAAGAATGGTTTTCAAGGACTACTATTAAAACACATAATACAAGACTCACAATTGATAAAGTATAACTTTATCACTGTTAATAATTGCTCTAACTTTACTACTTGTTCCCCAGTTCACAAATCTCTCCTTTATAAATTCTCATCACACTTAATCTCGTGGCATTTCTTCCAATGTGTAAAGGTTATCAATCTTGAGTCTTGGTTTCTATTTTGCTTCCTGTGGTAAAGCTACTGGGAATTTAATTATTTTTTCCTCTCCATATAAAGTGTGTATGTGTGTGTGTGTGTGTAAGAATGAGAGAGAGACAGAGAGAGAGAAAGTAGAAGAGGAATATAACTGAAAAAGGGGAATTGCTAACAAATATTAGTAATGATTTCAAAAGGTAACAATGGATGGAGGACCAGAAAGGGCTTCTACACCAGTTGTTTCAGCAGCAAAGGTGGAACAAAACTGAGGAAGCTATAGGTAACTTCTGGCCTCTACATGTGCACATAGGAATGTGGACATAAAGTAGTACCGCTTCTGTTGTATATTCATGACGTTTTGTTTTTCGAGACAGGGCTTCTCCGTAACTTTGGAGCCTGTCTTGGAACTCACTCTTTAGGCCAGGCTGGCCTCGAACTCTCAGAAATCTGCCTATCTCTGCCTCCCCGGAATACTGGAATTAAAGGCATGTGCTTTAACAACAACAACAACAACAATAACCTTCAAGCATTTAACTTTGTTTAATTTAGCTCTTCAGCTTCCTATTTAAGAAATAATTACTGAAGGCTTATTTTTCTATCAAAACCTCACTACTGCTCTTTGAGAGCGAAGCATTTTTTTTCTAGAAGATGCCTTTAGTTCCAACATTATAAAATTGCTTAGAAACTGCATATTTAGTTGTTGGTACATTATATTGGGGTCAAACTAATGTGACATTTGGTATCACAGTTTTCTTAGAAATGCAAAATAGATTATTACTTTGTCAACAGTTGTATACTTTATTCATTTATTATCTTTATTTTATTTTCCTCTTCTTCTCTCTCTTTTAAAGAGCCAGGAAACAAAAGCAAATGGCTTGATAGGGCACCTTGTGAGTTTTTCTGCTGCAACCACATGACCAACACAGAGTAAAAGGAGCCCTATAAAAAAGCAAACAAATAAACAACACCTAATAAAACTTTATGGAGTCTGAAATGTACTTTTGAATAACACAAATAAAATTCAACCATGAATTTGCATCATTTAAAATGTTTTCCACACATTATAATCTATGAAACACTGTCCATAAACCATGCAAAAATAACTAGCTACATTTGGCCTTCAGGCCGTAGAGTTTAACAACTTCTACCTTAAGAATACACATCAAATTTGGGGAAAAGGAAGAACATAGTAAAGCCTGGCTAATGAAATAAAATGTAGACATATTATGTGTAGAAAGAGGAAGATTCAGATAGCAATGTGCATATTCAACATCATTGAACAACCAACACACATGCAGCAGCCACAGTGCTCACTCACCCCACTTCTCTAATAGCTTTCCTGTCTGCTTCCCTATGACTAATATTTCCATGCGCCATTATATATTTTGCTTGTAGTCGACACTTTCTGTTTAGTTTAAGCCACAACACAAGAGAATGTTTTCACAGTTGCCACCAGAATCAGTAAGAGTAATTCTGATTGGTGTTCTGCATCCATTAGTAAGAGTAATTCTGATTGGTGTTCTGCATCCATTAGTAAGAGTGATTCTGCATGGTGGTGGTGGCCCATGCCTTTAATCCCAGCACTTGGAAAGCAGAGGCAAGCAGATCTCAGTGATTTTGAGGTCAATCTAGTCTACAAGAGCTAGTTCTAGGACAGGCTTCACAGCTACAGAGAAACCCTGTCTTGAAAAGAAAAAAAAAATGATTCTGTTTGGTCCTCGACAACTATTTCAGCAAAATTAGTTGCTCAGAAAGCAACATATTCTGAGAACTATAAAAATGTGGAAAGAATGTGAACAATTAGAAGCAAAAAAAAAATGTCATTGTAAGCTGAGTCAGGCAGATTCCTGTTAGTTAAAGTCCTAACTGGTCAACAGAGTGAGTTCCAAGACAGCCAGGACTTTTTTCACAGAGAAACCCTGACTTGAAATTCAAAAACACAACCAAACAAAAATTTAATATTTCCTATTTATTTGTTTATTCATTTGTTTGTTTATTTGTTTGCTGTGTGTATATGTATGCACATGCCAGGGTAAGGGAGGAGGTCATTGGAAAGATTGAGGGAATCAGGTTTCTTTCCAACATGTAAACTTTGGACATTGAGCAGAAGCTGCCAACCTGGGAAGTAATTACCTTTGCCTGCTAAGCCATCTAGATTCAAGACTGTGTTCATTAATTTGAAAGGAAAATTTTGTCAACATTATCAGAAATTCATATTTATTATTTAACACATATGCATCTATAAAATAATTTAATCAGAAAATAAAAATTTAATTGGAAATATTGAAGTCATGAGCATGTTAAAATATTTTAATATATTAACACAACACTTAATCAGCTTTTGTTTTGCCGGTGTCTTTAAGTTGACATTTCCTAAAGTATCTTAAAAAGACAGATGAGCAGTCCAAATTCCCTGCCCTACAGGAAGACCAAGGTCCTCCCACTTCCATCCAGGCCCAGGAAGGTGAGTATCGAGAGGGAGGGGGAATGGACTGGGGGGAGGAGAAGAGGAGTGGGGATGGGGGAGGGGAGTGGGGGGAGGGGGCAATGTGTGGGAGGAGGGGGAGGGAAATGGGAAATGGGGAGCAGTTGGAAATTTTAATTAAAGAAGAATAAAAAAAAAAGTAGTAAATTTCTAGCATCTATGTCTAGAATCCCCCTGCTGCTACTGTGTTCTGAAATATATAGATGCTAATTAAAATTTATTCCCCCCCCAAAAAAAAAGACAGATGATAATATAATTCAAATTATATATATGAGAAACACCAGTATTTAGAAAATTATTTTGCTATAATGTTTTCAAGGATGAAATCACTCTAATGTTACGAAATATGTAAAATATTAGGCACTCAGAGTATTAGAATTTGTTGATAAGAAGATGGATCTTAAAGTCAGTACATAGCTAGCAGTTAATAAAATTCTAATATGCTCAATTAGTGAAAAACCTTTATGTTCATAATAAACATACTTGCATGCATTAGATAAATATCAACATATAAATCTATGTAATTATTTTTCAAGTCCTCCTTTTTTTATGTTTGTGTGTATAGGAGGGTATGCATGCCCCATGGCATGCTGTGAGTGTCAGCAGCTATCCTGTGGGAATCAGTTCTCACCTTCCTCCAGGTAGATTTTAGAAAATGAACTCAGATCATCACCTTCATAGTAAGTGTCTTAATCTGCTAAAGAAACTTGCTAGTCCTGTAACTACATTTAAACTGTTGTGCAGTGTAGTCTGTTTTTATTCATCATTTGTTGATGGTGCAAAATAAAATATGTTTAAATAATCCCCATTCTTTAGAGAAGGGAGGTGCTAGTGACTATGTCAAGAACCTTGAGCTTGTTAGACAAGGTTCTATCGCTGATTTGGATCTTCATCTTTATGCTCTGATTTAAATAACACACATAAAGCAAAAGGATAGGGAAAGGTGCAATTACAGTTTTCACTGCGTAGGTAATCGTGCTTTTTAGAACTTGAACATTTTCAATTCTTGTCTCATATGCTTACAAAGGAGAAAAGTCAGCCAACCAAGAAGACAATAAAGAAAGACTTCTCAAAAATTAAATGAACAGGGAAGGAAGACCTTACCAAGGACAGACGATATTTATACTGTGAATGAGACATGAAGACTTATTTGTCATGTGACCAGTGCAATGTAATAGAACAAAGCTGACACACTGGCACATCCAGAGAGGGGAGCCAAAGAAGGCTGGCATGGCTCTAAATCTTCCAGCGTCACCACATCTGAATAGAGATCTGTAATGTAAGCCTGCAAATGGTCTACAGAGACTTAATTATTACTTCAAAAGACCATTACTCAATGCACAAGGAATTGAACATAAACATGGACACACACACACACACACACAAATGAAAATCAGCAAGCTCTTAGGTATTGCCAATACCAGTCATACTAGATATATTAAATGTGTGGACCATAAGTAGACTTGCAGGTCTGTATTATGTCCCCCTGGATTCAACCAATTACAGATTTAACCTCTTAAAACAACAACGACCTTGGACTTCCCGCAGGGAAGGGAATTTGGACTGCTCTTCAGTGTTGAGAGGGAGGGGGAATGGAATGGAGGGAGGGGGAGAGGAATGGGGACAGGGGGAGGGGATTGGGGGGAGGGGGCAACGTGTGGGAGGAGGGGGAGGGAAATAGGAAATGGGGAGGTGGCGGAAATTTTAATTAAAAAAGAATAAAATAAATAAATAAATAAAATAAAAAACAACAACAATAGTCACAAGTATATTGAAGATGTATTAATGCTTTTCTTTTTTCCTTTCTTAAATATCACATTTTAACTGTAATTAACACAGCTTTTTCTAAACAATTAAGCATCATAAGTAAGCTAACTGCGATTTAAATTATGTAGGAGGAAGTGTGATACTGATAGTCAATACTATGAAAATATATTGAGAGGACTGAGGTGTCCTTCAATTTAGTTTTGCAGAGGTCAATGATGAATCACTTACAAATACAGAGGAATAGCTACCATTAAATAGTAATAAATATCATGAATGAAATAAGAAAATAAAGTAAGATCCTGAAAATTTATTATATATCTGAAAATATAACAAAGAGTTCCAGGTTGGAAGGAACTGTTGCCACAGAACTTTTGTCTCTAAGTATGACTCAAACTATAGCATCAGCAGGAGTGAATACAAGGCTTTGGGATAAATAATTGGTTAGGTTTATTGTTTTTTGATTTATTTTCTTCTTGTTTTTTTCTGTTTTGTTTTTCAAATGCACACAAATATAAATGACATCATACTGAAAAGGCCAAGGTTTCTATGAAATGAACCGTAGAAAAATAAACCCATGACTGTTTTCTGTTTTCCTTGGAGGAAAGGTCTGTGCACAGAGGCCAAGCAATGAGACCTCCCAGAACTTTGCCAGAGGCCTCTCAGCTGACTTCTGAGCTGGGTGACCCAAGGGCCATGCAGAGCTTACAGAGAAGTCAGGACCTAAGATTCAGATCCCCCAGGAAAGGCAAGAAGGGTGAGGCTGCTTGTGGCAGAAATCAAGGCAGAATCTGGGTGCAATGATGCTAAATTTAGCTTTAGCTTTATTTCTAAGGCATGGTTCACTCTTAGAAGCAGACAGATCCAGTTCCAGAGAAGAATTTAAAGAGCATTCAAATAATTTTTGAATGCAAAATTGGAGGACTGCTCTCATATGTAATAAATGTTTCTCTCAAAGTACCTGATTCTTGTCTAGAAGGTGATATTCAATTTAACAGTCTGCCAAAAGAAAATGAATTCTAGATGCAGGAACTTAATGTTTTCCCAAGCCTCAGCGTATTTTCCTATACAATATTCATTTTTCTTTCAGAATTTGTCAGACTTGCTACGAAACCAACTAGATTCTAACAACAAATCTCTAAGGCATTAAAACTTGTTTCTTTTCAAATAAAGAAAATTGCAGCATTGTCCTATACACTGTTTCTGTTTATCTTGGTATTATATAGTATAGCCAGGGAAACAAAACACAAACGAATTAGAAAAGGAGGAACTCATATATTTGCACACGATTAAATACATTAAATCTTTAAAACAGTCTAGACCTGATGGTGTATCCCTTTCTTTTGGCAGAGGCATGTGGATCGCTGAGAGTTTCAGGCCAGTCTGGTCTACATAGTGAGACCATACCTCAAAAAGAAATTAAAAACAAACTGTGTCCAACTACATCTTTCAAAGAGAAAATATATGAATAAGGGGTCATGGGGGCTAGAAATACTGGCTCATTGATTAAGAGTATGTATTGCTTCTTAGGAAAACCTAGGTTCAATTCACAGCAATCATATGGCATATCCCACTGTCTGTAACTCCAGTGCTAGGAGATCCATTGCATCTTCTATAGCTACTTCAGGCAGTGTAGGTACACAGACACATTAAGGAAAACATTCACACAAAAAACAATAAAAATAATTAAATAATAATTAAAAATCCAAGAACTTGGAAGATTTATTATGTAATTATTTCTAATATATTAGATCATTTTCAGAATAAAATACTATTTAATTTATCGATATAAGTCTGCATATAGTTTCCAGAAGGAAATTAATCCATATGCTATAGAAGCCATATTTTCCCGCACATTGAGTTTCCAAGTAGAATCTCCCAACTGAAAGGAATATAATTTAGGTTAAAAAAAAACTATTCACTACATTATTTATAAAAACATGAGTACTGGTAAACTGCTTAAATATAAAGTTTAGTACAGAAAATTAAAAGTACTGCATAAACGTGGCATAAGTAACTTAAATCACACATATATAGATATATATTTATTTAATAGCAGACAAAAATGATGAAAATATAAATGCACCCCTATAAAAATATATACACAGTTCTAGCTCAGTGTATGACTACAAGTATACATGCATAAAGTGTGGAACAGCAAAAATGATGCTTTTATGCCTTAAAATCATACTAGATTTTATCTTTTTAAAATATATGCTTGACTAGTTTCTTTTTATGGAGTTTTCATGATTAGAATGAAATTAATATTATTCTTAAAACATTGATTAAAAACAGTAATATTTCTATGATTTCTATGATGTTAGAAATAATCTAAATATCAGTATGTACTTGAAAATACACCTAATAAAGCCTTTTTGAAAAAAATTTTCTATCAAATTTTATTTAACATCTTGCATATTTACACACATATTTAAGACAGTGATGGTGTTATACTTCACTCGAAGCACTTATTATTTTCCTTTTAACTCAAATATTCAAAATTATTTTCACAATTTCTATATGATTTCTAATTGATGTCTTTCAAGACCATGATTGAGATACCCACTGAACCAGCTTACCTGAGCGAATGGGAGCCCACCAACTCTGGCCTGGCAGCTGGAACAAACATAGGACCAAACTAGGCCCCCTGAGTGTATGTGACTCACTGTTTTGAATGCCTGGGGCTGACTATGGGACCACTGACAGTGAAACCAGGACTTATCCCCAATGCTTGTTCTGGCTTTTGGAACCCATTTTCTTTGGAGGGATACCTTGCTGAGTCTAGATATATTGGAGAGGGCCTTGGTCCTTCCTCAAAGTAATATGCTGGACTTTGGTGACTTCCCATGGAAAACCTTACCCTCTCTGTGGAGTGAATGGGGGTTGCGGGGGAGGGGGGAGGTGGATGGAGCATGAGGAGGGGAGGGAGTGAGAACTTTAACTGGTATGTAAAATGAGAAAAGATAATTTAAAAAAAAAGTTAATTATTAAATTTAAAAAGAAAATATAAGAAGTTAATTCACAATTTACTGATATATTTTAAAATTGTACTTGTTTTTGGTTGATGGTAAGAGTATTTAAATCTTTCTGTATAATTATTTCCCTTTTAAAAACTGTATAATGTTTAGTCATGTTATACTTTTCAGAATGGAGATATGTGAATAAATATATTTATATTTAAGTAATTTAAAGCATGATAAAATTATTTGATTCCTAAAGATATACCTTTCACGATTTTCAGTGACAACAATATAGTTACAAAACCTTTCTCCTTGCCATCTTTAAAGTTAAATATGCATCAGTTAACCAAATCAAAAATCAAAAATTGTTTTATTATTTCATCATTTCAGACCAGCCTTGCTAGACTCTGCTACATAAACGATAAGGATAAAACAAACTTAATTGTCTTATAGAATCATAGACAGAGTAGAAAAGGTCAGCACATCCAATGCATTCATCAAATGTTTCCCCCAGTAACTTAACTGTCTTATTTTATCTACATCACTAAGCATTCTATCTGTTAATAAAAGCATCTTCTGGGAAACCATATTGAAAAAAATGATCTTCTGTGGAAACATCATATTCCAAACATAACACTTTACGGGGATGTATTTCAGTGGTAAGCCTTGCTCAGCATGAATAAATACCTCCATTTAGTCTTTAACACAAGCAACAAAACACTCGTGTGGCACGCTATAGACTTCATGCATTATTTTATTATTTTATTTTGGGTTTTTATTCTTGAATGATATTTTAATTTGCTTTATAAGCTCTCAGGCATCTTCATGTGCATGTGAAAGTCACTTTCATGAACAGCTTATTGCATTTGACAATTCCTGTATAAACTTCATTAATATTTTACAGAATCTTTATAAACTAGTAAGTTTATAAAGAGTCAGAGTTACTAGTCAATCTGGCTTAATCATATAATATAAGAAAGGCCATTCTGGTTACTGTTGAGGTCTTTCATCACTAGTAAATAAACATATGCATATTTTGGAATGCTTTGTATTGATAGTTTTTACATAATCCATTTCCTTTCACCATTCTCCTTTTACAGAATTAGAATAACCTGTTGAGCTATTAGGGCTTCTGTATTTTAAGTGACAACAAGGGTTTAAACAGGCATGTCTCTCTGATTTTAATGATGGTTTCTCTAGAAGAATATCACCTCCTTACAAATACACACACACACACACACAAAGTTGTACTATAATAAAAGCAATATATAGCAAGCCAACAGCTAATATCAAATTAAATGGAGAGAAACTCAAAGCCATTCCACTAAAATCAGGAACAAGATGAGGCTATCCACTCTCACCATATCTCTTCAACATAGTGCTTGAAGTTCTAGCAATAGCAATAAGACAACATAAGGAGATCAAGGGGATTCAAATTGGAAAGGAAGAAGTCAAACTTTCATTATTTGCAGATGATATGATAGTGTACATTAGTGACCCCAAGAACTCTACCAAAGAACTCCTACAGCTGATAAATACCTTCAGTGATGAGGCAGGATACAAGATCAACTCAAAAAAAAAAAAAATCAGTAGCCCTCCTATACAAAAAAGAAAGAGAAGCAGAGAGGGAAATCAGAGGAACTTCACCTTTTATGATAGCCACAAATAGCATAAAGTATCTTGGGGTAACTCTAACCAAGGAAGTGAAAGATCTATTTAACAAGAACTTTAAAGCATTGAAGAAAGAAATTGAAGAGGACACCAGAAAATGGAAGGATCTCCCAGGCTTTTGGATGGGTAGGATCAACATAGTAAAAATGGCAATTTTACCAAAGGCAATTTATAAATTCAATGCAATCCTCATTAAAATCCCAACAAAATTCTTCACAGACCTTGAGAGAGCAATAATCAACTTTATATGGAAAAACAAAAAACCCAGGATAGCCAAAACAATCTTATACAATAAAGGAACTTCTGGAGGCATTACCATCCCTGATTTCAAACTGCATTACAGAGCTACAGTAATGAAAACAGCTTGGTAGTGGCATAAAAACAAAGAAGTTGAGCAATGGAATCGAATAGAAGACCCGGATATTAACCCACAAACCTATGAACACCTGATTTTTGACAAAAGAGCTAAGAGTATACAATGGAAGAAAGAAAGCATCTTCAACAAATGGTGCTGGCATAACTGAATGTCAACCTGTAAAAGAATGAAAATAGATCCATATCTATAACCATGCACAAAACTTAAGTCCAAATGGATTAAAGACCTCAATATAAATCTGACCACATTAGCCGGGCGGTGGTGGCGCACGCCTTTAATCCCAGCACTTGGGAGGCAGAGGCAGGTGGATCTCTGTGAGTTCGAGACCAGCCTGGTCTACAAGAGCTAGTTCCAGGACAGGCTCCAAAACCACAGAGAAACCCTGTCTCGAAAAACCAAAAATAAATAAATAAATAAATTAATTAATTAATTAATCCTACCACATTGAACCTGATAGAAGAGAATGTGGGAAATAGACTTCAACACTTGGGCACAGGAGACCACTTCCTATGTATAACCCCAGTAGCACAGACAATAAGGGCAACATTGAATAAATAGGACCTCTTAAAACTGAGAAGCTTCTGTAAAGCAAAGGACACTGTCATTAAGACAAAAAGGCATCCTACTGAATGGAAGAAGATCTTCAGCAACCCCGCATCAGACGAAGGTCTGATCTCCAAAATATAAAAAGAACCCAAGAAACTAGACTTTAAAATGCTAATTAACTCAATTATAAAATGGGGCACTGAACTGAACAGAGAATTCTCAACAGAAGAAGTTCAAATGGCCAAGAGACACTTCAGGTCGTGTTCAACTTCATTAGCGATCAGGGAAATGCAAATCAAAACAACTTTGAGATACCATATTACACCTGTCAGAATGGCTAAAATCAAAAAACCAACAATAGCCTTTGCTGGAGAGTATGTGGAGTAAGGGGAACACTTATCTATTGCTGGTGGGAATGCAAACTTGTGGAACCACTTTGGAAATCAGTGTGGCTGTTTCTCAGGAAATTCGCCATCAACCTACCCCAGGATCCAGCAATACCACTCTTGGGAATATACCCAAGAGATTCCCAATCATACTACAAAAGCATTTGTTGAACTATATTTATAGCAGCATTATTTGTAATATCCAGAACCTGGAAACAACCTAGATGCCCCTCAATGGAAGAAGGGAATGAATAAACAAAGTGTGGAATAAATACGCATTAAAGTACTTCTCAGAGGTAAAAAAAAACAATGACATCTTGAATTTTGCATGCAAATGCATGGAAATAGGAAACACTATCTTGAGTGAGGTAACCCAGACGCAAAAAGATGAATATGGTATGTACCCTAGCCATATACAAAAGATACTAAGCCTATAGTTCACAAGCCTAGAGAAGACAAATAACAAGGTGAACCTAAAGAAAAACATATATAGATCCTCCTGGAAATTGGAAGCAAACAAGATTGCAGGGCAAAAGTTATGAACATGGGGGTGGAAGTATGGGTGGGGGTGAGGTTGGGGGAAAGGGGAGAGGGGGAGAGGGAAGGAAGAAGGGAAAGACTGGCAACAGCTTGGGGGAGTGGGAAGGTGGAGATGGAGAAAGGGCAGATATAGGCTCAGGGAAGAAGATACCTACAATAAGGGATCCATTTTAGGGTTGGCAAGAGACTTGGCTCTAGAGGGGATCCCAGGTATCCACAGGGATGTCCCCAGCTAGGTCCTTGGGCAGCAGAGCAGAGGGTGCCTGAACTGTCCTTGCCCCACTATCACACTTATGAGTATCTCGAATATCACCATAGAATCTTCGTCTGGTGACAGATGGAGATAGAGATCAGAGGAATGGATTGAGTTCCCAAGGTCCAGTTGAAGGGCAGAAGGAGGAAGAATATGAGCAAGGAAGTCAGGACTGTGAGGGGTTGGTCCACCAACTGAGGTAGTGTGCCTGTTCTAATGGGAGCTCACCAAATCCAGCTGGACCTGGTCTGAATGAGCATGTGATCAAACCGAACTCTCTGATTGTGGCTGACAATGGGGGCTGACTGAGAAGCCATTGATAAAGGCACTGGGACTTGTTTTTATGGCATGTTCTGGCTTTTTGGGACCCTAATCTATTTGGATGCACAGTTCCCTAGGCCTGGGTGTCCAGGGAAGGGCCTTGGACTTCCCACAGGGCAGGGTTCCCTGCCCTCTCTCAATCAGGGTGGGAGAGGGAGGAGGGAGTGTGGGGGAGCGGAAGGGGGTTGGAAGGAGGGAAGGAAGTGTAAATAATTGAATGGAAAAATAAAAATTAAAAATAAATAAATAATGTATATACTAATAAAGCAAATATTTGAAATTCCTAAAAAAAGAAAGAAAAATTCATATTCTTACAAGCAATCTAGCTCACATACTCTTATTCTCAATTATGTCACAGTATCTGACAATTACAGTGCTAATGGCTGTATAGAAATCAGGAAATTAAAATAGAATACTATAGCTTGTTTTAAAGCAAGTATTTGCTTGAATTTTACGATTATATCAGTGTTGGACTGAATATCATAAAAATTCCAAGGAGAACATTGCACTGTTGTTAAGTATTCTGCAGAAATTCATCAAATAGTACCATATATTAAACATGTAAATATTCAAACTAGTATCTACGTGTCCTTTTGAAAATATCATGATATTTTTGTAATATTGATTTATTATTTATGTTTAAAACATTTGTTTTAGGAAAAATAATGCCCTCTGCAGATTTACAGCTGTGACTCACCATACATTGGTATTTTACATGTGGAATAAAGCATTTTTAAATAAGTGGCATTCATTCAGCAGAGTATTCATGATGCCTTGTATCCGTCTGTAGTACGTGTATGTGTGTGTGTGAGTGTGAATATTTCTGTGTGTGTCAGAGTATGAGTGGACACAAGTGTGCGTGTGCATACGTGCTTTGTGTGTAAGCTAAAGCAGTAAAGAGATCAGATAATCATATTTATCCATTATTTTCAAAACCTATAAACCAAGTTCTTTACATGCACCTATTGTTTTATTAAATCAAGAAATATGTAGAAACAGAATTAAATTCATAATTTATGAATTTCACTGTCAATATACTAATTTGTTCTTATGTGTCATTTTCTGTCTTCAGTGTGAGGCTCTCAGATCCGCAAAGGCAGAGCTGCTTCATTATTGCTCTCCCAGAACATCTATCCTCTCACGCTGTATTTCTTTGTCATAAAATTGAAGTATCATTCCAATATATTCAGCTCATAACTCCTATTTTCCAAGCAGATGCTTGAAATCCAGCTTTTATTTCATAAAAGATAAACCCAAATTAGTATAATATGTAAAGACTTATAAGCAGCAACTGCAGACTGCAAAGAGTTTAATGCTTTCTTTAACTTTTGTATTATTTTTAACAAAGCTGTGTGTGTATATTGTTAGTTTACGCAATTTGCATTCTTCCAATTCAGTCATGGCAAACAGAGCAGTTGTGGGTAGATCTAGAACCGCATACCTTTGTTACTGTCCATTCCCCCCACTGCATATAGAGTTCCAACTGTAGATTTTCGGGGCTTAGTTCTCGGGCTTTGCATTAAAGTTCTTCTTTCTGGCAATAGATGGTATTTCATTGCTTCCAGAATCAGCTTTTGGCATTCCAAATCATTCTTAAATAGTGCATGGTTTTCAAGGTCAGCAAGTATCTGTAAATAATGCACAGACACTGTTAATACTGCTTCCTAAATTGGTGAGTATATGTTCTATGTATTGACATTGAAGGGTGATTCCTTGTCATTTCTCTTACCTTTGGATCACAGTAAATTAATGACTTACCAGGTATAAAAATTATAAATAAACACAAAGCCAAACATATATCTTTCCTTTCGTATTTTTCCTTGGAAATTTAGACACTTGATCTAAATAGTTAAATGTGGGGTTGCCTTATGTTAATGATTTGACTCCTTATATAAATTCAGCAATCTTCCAATTTTGATATATGTGGAAAAGGTCATTTATACTGAAATAGTTGGATCTAATACTATTGTCATTAAAGTGACTTTTAACAATTTTGATGGATTAATTTAAGTTTAAAATAATTCTGTGTTCTTATTTTTATTGAAATGCAAAACTCCAGATGAAAATAGAGGAATAATTAACGACAAATTATTAGTAACTTCATTTTTAGCATTAAAAATATTATCAAAGAAAAAAACAAAAAAAATATTAACCAAGTTGGTCATTGATATTCTTCTAATTTCCTTAGTTTTGCTCCCTTAAAATACATTAAAATGAATAGTGTATATGACATAGCTTATTATTCCGTAACTATTACAGTTTGTTAAGTGTAAACATATATTAATGTATGAATTGGACAAAGTTTTTGATAATATAGTTTTTTGATTTTTTGTTTTAGCATTTTTGACTATACTTACAATGATTATTTTTATTGCTTCACATATACAGATACCACTTTAGAATATTAAACTATTTTATATATTTTAATAATTTAGCAAGATAAAATAGATTTTTTTGTTTCTTATAATATAACAGTTTTATAAAGTATATATAATCTAATTAATAATAAAAGTAGGAAAATACAACACAAGAATTTGCATTACACAAAATTACACGTAGTCTTTTTAAAATATCATAAACTGGCATCAATATGGGAATCCAAATATTATTAACACACTCCTAAACATAAGAAAATATTTATTTCCAACCTCTTAATAAAAGAGGATTATTACTATAATGACATATGCCCCCAGTAACCCTAGATTATCTAGGATTTTTAACTTGAAGCAGTGTTGTATTTTCTGAGGACTTTTTTCTGCATCCAATGAGTAGATCATGTTATTTATGTCTTAAAAATCTGTTTATTTTGTTATCACACATGTATATCTATCTTTGTTGTACCCTTCCAGCATCTCTGCAATGAAGCAGACTTGATTTTGCTGAAGATATTTTTGATATATTCTTTAATTAAACTTGCAAGAATTTTACTGCGGACTTTTTCATCCACATTTCATCACTGACATTAGCCTGCAATTTTCTTTTTCTCGTGGGTCTTTTTCTTGCTTTAATATAAGGGTAATATTGGCTTCAAAAATGGAAATATTCATTCCTTTTCTTTTTACTAAGTAATGAGAAAATATGTTAATTTCTCTTTAAAGATTTGGTGGAATTCTGTGTCTTACTCATCTGTGTATTGGCACTTTTTATTTAGGAGACATTTTAATTAGAGCTCCCATCTTACTTAATGATATGGGTTTATTTAAGCTATGAAATGCACAGAAAAATAGATGAAGTTGCAAGCCGTCATCTTGAGTGAGAGAAAGAGAACCCAGTTCCAGAGAGAAAAACCTCACATCTTATTTTTCTTTTGGACATTTTATTTCCACAAATTAATGCATGTCATCACTCATCTGAGAAACATCTATTTGCAGTAGATGCTGATTAACACAGAAACAATTAACATTAAGAAAGGACAGGTGCAAAGAATAAGATTCATTAATGGTGCATCTCTATCACACCTTCCTTACCAAGGCTCAAGGCTAATTGACTAATAATAATCTGGAAAGAATATTGGAGACAAAGACAATGGAAGATTACAAGGAAATAGTGTTTTCTGAACACAGCAAGGAAACTGTACTTATGACCTCAAACGCACCCATATCAAACACTCACAACCACCACCAACAACAACAACAAAAACAAAAACAAAATAGGAATCAACAAGGATTTGTCATTTGTATCTCTGAACATCAGTGGTTTCAATTCCCCAATAGAATAACAGAATGAGTGCATAATCAGGATTCATCTGCTGCTGCATCCAAGAAACATGTGTCAGCATCCAAAACAGACATCATCTCCCTATAAAACCTTCGGAAAAGATATTCCAAGAAAATGGTCCTAAGAAGTAAGCTGGTTTAGCAATTTTAATATCTAGCAAATAGTCTTCAAGCCAAAACAAATCTAAAGATACTCATCAAAGAAAAATTCACCAAGACGATACTTCAAGTTCTAATATTTATGCTGCAAATAAAACACAGGGGTACTCAAGTTTTCAAAGAACCATTACTACAGTTTAACCACGTATTGATACTCCCACACTTGTATTGGGAGACTTTATTACCCCACTCTCACCAACTGACAGATCATAGCCAGATGGTTTGGGTCCAAAATACTACTAAATGTTCAAAGAAGAGTTATTGCAAATATTTGTCAAATTCTTTCACAAAATCAAAATAGAAAGAACATAGCTTAATTACTTTCATAACAGCATTATCCTGATTCCTCAAGTATATAAAGTCCCAACAATGAAGGAAAATTACAGGCTAATTTCCCTTAATCTTGTAGGTGCAAAAGTAGTCAGTAAAATATTTGAACCAAATTCAAGAACAAAACAAAAAGATCATAATCTTTGATTTGGTTTCATCAGTCCTCCTGTCTGTTTTTATGCCAATACCAGGCTGTTTTCAGTATTGTAGCTCTGGAGAAGAATTTGAAGTCAGGGATTGTGATGCATCCAGAAGTTCTTTTATTGTACAGGATTGTATTGGCTGTCCTGGGTTTTTTGCTTTTTCATATTAAGTTGAGTACTGTACTTTCGAGGTCCGTGAAGAATTTTGCTGGCATTTTGATGGTCATTACATTAAATCTATAGATTGTTTTTGGTAGGATTGCCATTTTTACTATGTTCTACCTACCCAAAAGCATAGGAAATATTTCCACTTTCTGTTGTCTTTTTCAATTTCTTACTTCAAAGATTTAAAGTTCTTGTTATATAACTCTTCCAGTTGTTTGGAAGTTAGAGTAACTCCGAGATATTTTATGCTGTTTGTGGCTATTGTGAAGGGTGATGTCTTTCTGACTTCTTTCTCAGCCCATTTATCATCTGTGTATAGGAGGGCTACTGATATTTTTAGCTAATGTTGTATCCTGTTACATTACTGAAAGTGTTTATGAGTTGTAGAAGACTGAACTAACTACTCTTGGGTCATTTTCCTTCTGTTGGTTGCCCTTGTTAAACTTTAATGTGATAGTTTCTGTTTTATCTTATAATACTTTATTTTTTGTTGTTTTGTTGTTTAGGATAGGTAAATTGAACCTGAACAGTTTAAGTCTTTTTATTTTTGCAGTACTTTGTTTAGTAATGCTGGGTATTAAACCTAGAATTTCATGTAGGCAAGGAAAACATTAACTAAATGAGCCAAATTACCTCTTTAATAGATAGATTTTTTTGTTGTACAAACAATAAAATTTTAATTTTCTGAAATGCAAAAATAAACAGACAAAATCATTTTTAAGTCTTATCTTGCTAAGTGTTCTCTTCATAATAATTTCTACTTCTGTATTTAGAATTTATAAAATAAATTTCATTAATGTTAGTGTAGCATTTCTTTGAGAATTTGAAATCATAGAGTTTCTTAGGTTTTATATTTGAAATAAATGCATAGAATGTTTGATAAAACATTGTCATAGCCCATAAATTGCAGTGAATGATTTCTGTTTTATTATACTAGAATAGGTATGATGCAAAGAAAGTATTTTAAAACTTTTATAGTGTGCAGGTTCCCAAGCATTCCCTAGAAAATTTGTGATATCATTTATTTTAAATATACCTTGGATCTGTTATTGTAAGATGATGGTTAGAGGATTCAGTCAGTGTTCACAAAACTAAGGACAACCCAGTAAGTATCACGTAGGTATAGCTGCCCCTTTTTATAAGGGTAAAAAAGCTCTTCCTTGTGTCTAGAATAATTTTCCCTATGTGTCCACCTTTCAGCTCTATCTATGCTCCCAGACAGACAAAGTGAAAAACAGACAGAAATACTGGAAGCTTCCAGTCTTCCGTTGTTTACCAGTGCTACCTTTTCATCGGATACTTTCCCAGTGTCTGCTGGACTGGCACAGCCTAGACTCCTATAGAAGAAACCAGCTTACCCATAGGAAGACTCTCTGTTTGCAGCCTGCTCGATACTCAGCCCCTCTAAGCAAGTAGATTCTCACATTACATTCTGAGTTCTATTAGCCTCCATGGAAAACAATCTAATGAAGCAAACAGTATCTTGTCTAACTAACTTGGCGATCTTCTATATATGTTAAAATAAATGAAAAAAACAGAAACAAAAGAGGTTTAATTTTCTGTCAATTCAAACTGACTTGTAACGTTTATTACAGAGACATCTGAAAGAGTCTACCTCCAGTATTTCAAGAAACAAGGAGACACTTTATATGAAAAAGAAGCGGGTTCATTAATTTTATTTCAAATATAGAAATATCTGATTCCTTTTAGATGATGCATAATTGGAAAACTTGCAATCCCAATAAGAATAGTAATGATATAATCAAAGCAAGTAGAGTTCAGAAAATTAACCCAAATGAGAGTTTTTATTACTCACAATTGAATTGGATTTTATTCTGCTATAATTTATGATTAACATTTATTTATTGACACCGAATTTATTGTTTCACTGTGACAAAGCTCAGAATTTCTAAAGCTGAAATAAATCAACCTATGCTCTGTACAAACTTTACTCCAACTTGAACTCATTTATCCCAATAAATTATAGAACAGTCACACATTCATTCTGTAAATTTCGGTCAGCAGCTGTTTTGTCCTAGTGCAAACAAAAGTCCACAATTTCTGCATATTAATTTTAGACCTCCATGTTTAAATGGACCATCTTTTCCCACTTGAATGTCTTTCTTAAACTGATCCATGTTTAGGCTACAACGGAAACATCACTATTTATTGATAGACATTATTCAGTATCTTCAGGTTACTCTGCCAATCATTTTCAAACGGTATTTTCTTGTGCTTATTCATCTACAGGTCCCCAATATTGTAATGCACATAAATTTTAGGGGAACAATTTACATCTTCTAATCTATTTCTATTAGAATAAACGGTGCTATCTTCAATTAAAGCCTTTGCATCACTCTTACCTCCCCAATCTCTCTCCTTTCATTTTAACATGAACCTTTTCCTATTAGGCTTTAATAAACATTACAAAATTTTTTGAAAACAGATTGACTGTCTATAGCTTAATTAAATATTAATCTAATGAATCAAAAGATAAAAAAAATGTTGACATCAATAATTACAGGATTTATTTGTTTATTATGCATATCATCACTGGACAGTTTCAAAAACATTCTCTCTTAAATATAGAGATATTAATTTAAAAAATTAAATGTTTTGCTCACCATGTTTGAATTGAAAATAAAAGAATAAGTAAAGTGAATGATAATTTATAAATTATTTACTCATTGGTTGTAGATAATTTATTCACAACTGAACTCTGAATATCTACTTTATCCAAAGTATTCAAAATCACTTCTCAAATTTGATACTAAATTATTATCAAAAATATTTCTAGACATTAAGAAAAATGTCTGTGATTGATCAATAAAACGTATAGTTCTAAATAGTTCATTTCAGAGTTATTTAATAGCAGGTTTACTTCTAGTCATAGTAAACTGCCAAAATTAGTCTTAGATTTGACTTGTCACTAGGAAATCTTTTACAGAATATTTTTCTGGCCTTTCCCAACACATACTTAAATCTGAACTCAATTTTTTGCTTCACTATTTTTTCATTCTGTAGTAGACCTACTTTATCTTTATTTGTTATTTAAAATAAATTTTACATTGGCTTATAAATTGTACATTAAAGTTTTTGTGAATAAATAAATACGCTCCAAACCTAATTTCTTCCTGTGAAACCATATTTAATGACAATATAACTTATCAAATTTCTGTATCTCTATAATTAATCTCCAAGCCTAAAAGTTAACAAATGGAATATTTTAGTATTAAAGCTATCATTTCCCACTATTGTATTTCCATTCCAAATTTACCTTCACTGGTCTCTTATTAAATTATCCACTGTTTTGAGGAAGATTAGTTATTTGAATTCACCACTGTGAAATCATAAGAAACAATGTAAGAATATTACTAAAATCTATCAATAAATGTTTTGATTCAGTTTGCTATATTTGTTAACGTAATTTCAGATACTAATCTTGAAACATTTCTCTGTGTACCTCTACATCAGAATCGCCTGTCTCTGCCTCCTGGGTGCTAGGATTAAAGGCATGCACCACCACATCCAGTAGGTTTGGTGGTTTTAACTTGGTTGATAAACTAGACATACAAATTTGTTAACAGGAGAGGAGGAAGAAAGTCTTGAAGTTAGAATACACAGGGAGAAGGATAAAGAGAACTCTAGATAGGCAGAGGGTCTCTGTTGGTCTGGTGAGCACTGATTTTCACTTTTGTGAAATGGGATACTAAACCCATGAAAAGCCCAAGGCAGAGCAATCCAGGATCCCACTAAACAGAGAATGACCATCACTTCTTATGCCTTGGGAATGAGATAAAATCAGCTCCAATTAAAGATTGTGCTGTATCCTCCCTCTCAGAGCAGAAACAATTTTGGTGGTTGGTCACAAGACTTTTAATACTGTGTGCAAAAAAAATCTCTATATTAACCAACTATTCAATTTATTATTCTGAACATGATAATTTCATTGTATTTTTAATAGGACATTTTCTTGTCTTTTGACATCTGTGACTGGTTTTTTGTGTGTTGTGTTAAATAAAACTAAATAAGATTAAAAAAAGAATAAACCTCAAAGTTCTTTATATATGTATACATATATAAAGAGGACCCAGGCCTAATTCCCAACACCCACATCAAGTTTCTCACAATTGCTTGTGGTTCAAATTTTAGGAGATTTAATGTCCTTCAATTTATGTGGGCATCTGCATGTTCATGATATACATAACTCATATGGCACAAAAGCAGAGAAATAGGTAGATAGATAGACAGACAGACAGACAGACAGACAAATAGATACATAGGTAGGTAGGTAGGTAGGTAGGTAGGTAGGTAGGTAGGTAGGTAGATAGGTAGATAGATAGATAGATAGATAGATAGATAGATAGATAGATAGACAGACAGAAAGGCACACTTTAAAATATTATATAGTAGACTTGTCTTATTATTAGCTGTGTGCAATGACTGTATAATTTTGTATTATTTACAATGAATAGTAACCTGTAGAAATAAATAACTTTATGTGTGTTTCATATATATATATACATATATATATAATTTATTCACTATTTGCATTAAAAGCAAAATTGAAGAGAACTTTTTATATCACCTATTTTATGTATAAATTGTTCTTTAAGCAGATAATTGGAAAAGAACTTATTGCAGGTGTGAAAATTCATTGCTTATGCCTCCTTTGCTCTTGAATAAAAATGCTTCTGATTGAAACCACTGAACTTTTAATTCATTTTTATCACCTCCATATGGAAAACACTACCAAATCAGAAAAATTGTAAATTTGTGCTCTGTGATACACTATGAAGGAAACGTTAGTATGCAATAACACAAAACTAATTAAGGATTCTTGTTTTGCATGAAGTAGCAAATGTTAGCATGTTAAATGCAGTGAAATGTTTAAGTCTCATTATTTCTTCAGAAATAGCCTACATGACAGCACTATCACAATACCACAGTTAAATATTTTGATGCTTACTAAAACTAATATTTTACAAGCATAAATTAGCAAATCTTTATATCAGTGTTGATGATTTTTGCTTTTGGTAGGACTACTTTCTGTTTTGTGAAGATCTGCATACACTACCATGTATGTGCCCACTATTGCTGTATATTTAACTCTAATCCCAATCCTCATCATCAATTTGATCATCCCCTAATTGAGTACTAACGCTCCTCTGGCATAGAGATGAATAAATTTGTGAATGACCAATGCATTGTATTTACAAATAACTATGATAGTCTTGTCAAGTGCAAATGTTGTTAGAAAAAAAGAGCAAAGGATTTCCTTCCCTTCAGGCACATTTTATTTCAAGTTGTTCAATTAAATGATAGAAGGAACAGCGATATGCTGATATTAATATGAAGGGCAGCATTTAAAGATACTGCTTTCTTATTCACATTTGGAACACTTGATTCTTTCATTTCATTAACAATGCATGCTTTGTATTAAACATTATTTTTCTTCAGTCTTATCATTTTTAAGCATACCCTTTTAATTTGTCTCACACTAATTATAAAGTAGCCATGTATTTTGCTTTTCTCATTTCACTGAGGGGAGATGGGTAAAGAATTTCAATCACTTCATATTTGCAGATTTCAGCTTTCTTTAGATTTATTCTGATCAAAGCCTTACATTTCTCTTTTGATCATCATCAGCGAAATCAGCTTCTGTGAAAACATCAAGGTGGATGCATCTTGCAAGTCAATAAGAGATTGAAATTATCCTCCCTCACAATGTTAACTTCACTAGGCATGAACTTTTTTGAAGTTTTAAAAGGTTGGATATGAAATCAGCTGCCCAAACATTTCTACTAGAAAGAAAAATTCAAGGGTATATTAGAATACAAGGTTATTCATCTTCATACTAGAGATTCTAATTAATTTGGAATGCATTAAATCCTATGCAAAGTGAGAACTTTATAACATAATAGAAGGTGTGGTTATTATGTTATAATTCTTACATTTAAGTCAAAGTTTATCAGATTGTTTGAATGAATGTCAGTTTATTTCTTACTCTGATAGAACAGGTTTTGTTTACTGTTCTCACAATGAAATATAAATCAAACTACAAACACTTCCACTTTTTATGCATTCCTCTCAATTCTT
The DNA here is from genome assembly GCF_950005125.1 of Chionomys nivalis. Taxonomy (NCBI): domain Eukaryota; kingdom Metazoa; phylum Chordata; class Mammalia; order Rodentia; family Cricetidae; genus Chionomys; species Chionomys nivalis. The sequence continues at coordinate 22,549,755 of NC_080097.1, read as the reverse complement.
GCCCGTCCAAGTGACTAAAAGTATGAATGCAACAATCTCAGTTTAATTCGTATGACTTCCATAAAGATGATTGTTTACAGCAGAATTCACCACTGGAGAGCAGATTTTTTTCAAAGAAGAAAGGTTTATTTTGATTCTCAGATTTGGAGGCCTCAAGCCACCATCACACATCTCGCTCTGAGCCCTAGTGGCAAGGCAAAGTGTCAGGGTAAAGAGTATGTCCAGCAAAACTGTTCATTATGGCACACAAAGCAAGGAAGAAGGCGATGAGGAAGGGTTCCAGAGCAAGCCATAGGCATGAAGGATGGCCACCGGGGACATATTTCCTCCAACTGTGCCTGCCTCTGGATATTTCCACCACCTTTTATTAATGCCATCTGTTGTGAATCATCAAAGGATTACCTCACAGGTGAAGCCTGCGTGGATGGTGGATCTGATAAGCTCTTAACAATGGAAAGAGTTCTCGCCCAGTATCTATTAATTTTCAGTAGTTTCTTGGGAAGTGGTAGAACTTTGTTTTCACCTCTTCTACCTATGCATGATTTTGTCTGCTTTGAGTTTGGGCAATTTTATTCACGTTTTCACCGCTGTGTAGTCATCTAGCGACATTGCAGTAGATGTTGTTTAAGGCAGAGACTGCCAGCTATGCAGGAATAAGAGCAGGCTGAATGAAAAGCATTACGTTGGACAGCTATATCACACTTTCTCTCTCAAGATGTAGGAGCCATTGTGGAGGAAATGGAGGAAAAAAAGTGTGCATCTGAGTGAGTGGATGAATAAAAGTAAGTATACAGCAGCTTCTAGACAAAGCAGGGCAGTAGCATGCATGAACTCACAATGGCTATGACAGTTAGGTCCTACACAAGCACAAATGAGATCAAACTGCATCATCAAGAGGGGAAATAAGCACAAAGTCCCACCCATATAGGAGGAGTTTTGAAGAATTGATAGCTGTTGGGATATGGGAAATCAGCTCTCTTTCTGTGGGTAGCTTCTGGCAGTTTGACCATGTTTCATAAAAGTAAAGCCCTTTTACAAGGATTAAATATCTACGCAAAAGGAAACTGATAGGGGAAATAAGGAAAAGTGAAGGGGTTGGGTGGGTATTGGGGATGTGAGGGATAGGTGAATACGATGAAAATACACTGCATATAATTCTCCAAAAACATATAAAAGGATGTACATGAAAAGAGACAAACTCAGTACGCCGAGGGAAAAAAAGAGATATTGAGATATTCTTTCAAGAGAAAACACATCTTTGGATTTTTCTTCAGATCAGAAGATCATGAAAATCATTTGGCTCTCCAGAAAACCTTACGGTGCTATGAAATTTCTTTGTCATTTATTCTACACATAGACTATTTGTCTCCCAGTATTTACCTATGTATTAGCATATATTTAAAATTTCAAAGAATAAAATGAGTGCATATTAACATGAGATAAATCTAAAGGTCAGGATTAGCTTGTATCTTTTATTTTTATAATGGGAAGTGTTACAAGTGACTGTTCACTGAAAGCTGATTTGGCTGCTCATTTTTGTTATTTTCCATTCCCTAAATTCTCACCTTTTACTTATCTCTCTGACTTCTCAACTGATTTGGAAAAGAGAATGGTACTTATGCAGAATGTAGTAAATTGGAAAGTTGTTTAATGGTTCAGAAATCTCTCATAGATGACTGGATTGAGAATAACACATTCATTATTATTTATGACTCTATTTCCAGGTCTGTATAAGTCAGTTTATTGAATTCACTGAATGAGCTGGGGTTTTTTTTCATGTTTAGGAAGCAAAATGGACATGTGAACTTGTGGAGGTAGACTCCTATAAATGAAAGAGAGTCAATGCTTTTAAATAAAAGATTGTATAAAACACATTTCATTTAGGATAATTTATTCTAATTGAAAATGTGTGTTTTCTATATCTGTAATTTAAAGAATTCTACAACTTTAAAACAATAATCTGGCCTTTTATGAGGGTCATAATCTGCAATCTGTGTTTTTTTCCCATAAATTTGTCATATACATTAACAACGATCTTCAGAATACCAGGGAATACAAGAGTTAGAATGCCAGAGTTAGGGATAGTTTTATATTTCTCTTGGTGAGTGTGTGTGTGTGTTTGTGTGTTATCTTGTTTCCTATTTGACATGTAGTTTGACTACTTAAACTGTACACCATCATTTCTACTCTGAATATCAAGATACCTTCAACATGGGCCAAATGCCATGGTATAAATTCAAGGGATCAGTGGCTTTTGAAATTATTTTAAACTTTACTTGTATAGACTTTGAGATATTGTTTAAGAATTAATATCTCCACAGATCCAGAGAGGGTAACAAGGAGGGCTCAAAAGGGTATGAGAATCTACCCAGGAAGGAAAAACAGAATAGATTGTGTGGATAGACTAGAGGAAGGTGGGGATTGGAGCAGGAGGGATCATGTAGGGAGTAGAGGAGGGATGAGGGAGAGAGTACTGGTAGAGATGACTAAAATTTGGGGGCACTGCTGGGGCAATGTTGAAACCTAGTTCAGTTGGAACACGCTGGAATATGTGATAATGACCCTAGTTAAGTTTTCTAGAAATGGGACATACAGGGCATAAACTTGCCATCATCAATAACCAGGCAAGGCTTCCAATTGTGGGACCGGGGCACTAACCCAGCCACAAAAGATTTGACCTACAATCTGTCCTTCCTGCAAGATGTGCTGGGGAAATGGAGGCACAGAACTTGTGAGAATGGCCAACCAATTAGGCCCATGCCAAATGGAAGCCTATGAATCCTGTGCCAGGATGGCCAGGAGCCAGAGGCAGTGTGGCATAGAGACCCAGGGTATAACCAAATACAACTGGAAAAAAATCCAATGAAGTGATATCTAATGACATTCTGCTATACATGTAGAAATATGTTTAACAAAATTTATGTCAGAAAAGCATCTTGCAGAACTGATAGGAGCAGATACAGAGCTCCAGTAAGAAATATCAGTGGGAGCCAGTGGAACCCCAGAGAAGAGGGGGGGAAGGATTGTAGGAACCAGAGGATTCAAGGGCACCAAAGGAGCATGGCCCTCAGAATCAATTAAGCAGGCCTTTTAGGGGCTCAGAGAGACTGAAGTGCCAATCATAGAACCTCTATGAGTCTGCTCTATGTCCTCTGCATATATGTTATGGTTGTGTAGCTTCATATTCTTGTGAGGTTCCTAAGAGAGGGAAAGGGGAATGTCTCTGTGTCAGTTTGAATGCCATTGGTTCCATAATCTCATAGGGAGTGGTACTACTAGGAGGTGTGGCTTTGTGAAGTGGGTATGGCCTTACTGGAGAAAGTGTGTTACTGTGGGTGTGGGCTTAGGGTTTTCCTACGCTCAGGATACTGTCCAGTGTGCCAGTCAAGTTCCAGTAGCATGCATATCAAGATGTCACCCGTACTACCTCCGCCTGAACTCTGCCATGCACCTCACCACGATGATAATGGACTGAACCTCTGAAACTACTGAGACTCTCCATTCAAATGCTTTCCTTGTTAGAGTTGTTTTGGTCATGGTATCTCTTCACAGCAATAAAATCCCAACTAAGTGTGTCACTGACTCATTTGCCTGCTATTTGGACCCGTTTCCTCCTACTGTATTATCTATCTGGTCCAGTTTTGATATGAGTGTTTGTGCCTGGTGTTATTGTAACCTTTTATGATGTATTCAATTGATATCCCTTGAGGCCTGCTCTTTACTGAAGGGAAGTGGAGGAGAAGTGGATCTGGAAGAGAGTGGAGATGAAAAGGAAGAGAAAGGATGAAGAAAAAAAATTTCAATGGGAATGTAATGTATGAGAGAAGAATTTTTAAGGAGAGAGAAAAAGAATCAGTATCTCAAAATCTGGTTCAAATATTTGGGAGTTATTACCTTGATGTTATTATAAATTTGAGTTCACTTGCACTCTAGAGATGTAAACTGCAATCTGATAATAGCAAATCTTGAGTTATTGCCACTATTTTCAAATTTATTGCATGAATATATCCCCCATTATTTTAGAATCATAATAAAAATTGATGTTTATATAGAAAACACTATTAGCACATATTAGAAAATGGAATCACTTATTTCCTTTATTATCTGTAGCATGTTTCATTGTTTTTGTTAGCATATAAAACATTGGTTTTCCTTATTATACCTCAATTGGCATATTTTAATTTTCCCTAACTCTTCTTTCCCACCACTCTCCTCCCTTTCCCCTTTATCTCTTCATGATTCTTTTCTTCTCCAACTCATCTCCACTTCTTCCTTTATGTCTCATACATGTCACTTACTTTTTGTTAGATATTTTTTATGTGACAACATTTATTAAGTACATTTTAAATGACAAAGATATAAATAAATATTTTAATTTTAGACTATTATTGAAATAACATCTTCTATTTGGGCCACCTGTAAGCATTTTCCATTTAATTATGATAATACTATGTATTCTTTTTTTATGATGTTTATTTGCACTTTTTCAGCCTGTTGTCTTCCAAAACATATGGTATTAATAATAGATAATATTTATTAAATATTTACTTTGTGTCAGGTAATGATCCAAGTGTTTCATTCACATGCATGCATGCACACACACACACATGCATGTATATGTGTACTCAGTTGATCCTTGTAGGACAATACTGTGAAGTAAGTATTGTTAGGCAATGTTTTAGATGAGAAAACTAAAGTACAGAAGAGAAAATTTTAATAACTTCCCTACTCTAGTAAGCTAGTAAGTTGTAGAGCCAGAAACTCTAACCCCAGGATATCACTTTGTGGCTCAAGTAGGAATAATTCTGATGGAAACGGGATGAAAATAATTGATTCAAAAGAATGATAAGATTGTTTTGTCATGGTTTGCTGACTTGAATTCAGACAAAGTGACATATTCAGACAAGAAAAAATACACCCCGCCCCCGCCACCACATCCTTGGTTTCTTGAGACAGGATCTTGCTGTGTAGCCCATGCTTGAGCTAGCTTTGAACTCATAGGGTGTCTCTGAATACACTGAATTCCACTGCTTCGTGTTTCTGAGTGCTATACTTGTAGGTGAGTAATGAGTCTTATTTTCCAACTGTTTAGACCCTAAACAAGGAAGATTACTAATTACACAGGCAACTACAAGCCCTAAAACCCCAGAGCACATACACACAAGGCACACCCACCTTGTGTATGACTACACAGAATGATCTAAAAATTCCTATCTCTTCGTGGTGTGTTTAGAGTTGAACCATTTTCTTTATAAACTTTTCTATTTTTGATGAATATTTATTCAAATAAATATGAACTATTTTTACAAGTAGAAAACAATTAGCCAAAATCAACTTTCTCTGATGACCATTAAACAGGGCAAAGCTGGGGATGCATTTCCAGAGGAAATCATGAGCTAGGCTTTGGATATGTAGTCTAAGAAAATTGAAGACAGGGCTATGAAATCATTTCTCTAATTATGATTACACATAATGTGGATGAGATTCAAGGCCAGCCTGGGCTAAATAGTGACAATTTAGAGACAAGTATAGCGGCAAATACTATGTATTCTTATCTCCTCTGATAGTCATTAATATTCTTGCTCTCTTTATAGCCAGTTAAGTTTATATAAATTGGACCACTGCTGTCATTAGGTTATGTACAATAAATACAGAAAGTGCCTATTCTGGAAGACATTTGCTGAGGAAGGACTTTAGCGAACTTCAGACTGGGCGACTTAATGTTTTCCAGGCTAAGCTTCCAAACATGGTCTGACTAAAAAAGAAAGGGAATCTAACCCATTTAAATAGTTTCTTTTGCCAGCAGATGCTATTAGATGTTCTGCCAGTGGGGAGCTACTCATCCAACCTGTAAGGTTGTTACCTTATTTAGGTGTTTCCTCTCTCCAGGTCCCTGTCATGAATGTGGGTTTCTGTCACCCGTTCTTTCCACTCTTTGGCTAGTGGCCCATACATAGCATTAACTGTTCTGTTTTCCAGGCAATCTTGATATGAACCCTGGGGTTGTGATGAGAGCAACTGTTTGCCATGTTGGTATAGTGCGACTGTGTTCTTTAGAGTTAACTTGCTATTTCTCAAACCTTCCTCATTTAAATTTGTTACAGATCATTTTCTTTTATTGTAAACATTTCCTGACGAAATTTAACTCTGCATGCATGCTTGTGCTTGAGTTTTATTTCTTACTGAAGGTATAATGCTAAATTTTCCCCATGCAGAGACATTTTCTGGTCATTTATTTTTGCTAATTTTGGAGACTGCAGAAATGCTTCAGTCAAAAAGTGTCTGCAGCACAACTTGAAGACCGCATTTTGATATTCAAAACCCAATAAAAATGGTATGATTCTGTTCATTTGTAACATTACAGTGTGAGAGGCACAGAAATCAGGTCCCCAGAACTCACTGATTATAAAGAGGCATGTGAGACCTCCAAATTCATTGAGAGACCCTGTCCCAAAAAGTAATGTAGAGAGAATTGGAGGTAAATATCCAAAGTCAATGCCTGTACATCACACCTTTGCACATACACTTGTACTGATAAATGCACATATATTATATTACAAACAACCCCCCCACACACACACAATCGCTATAAGAAACCATTCATCTTTCTAGAATCCATACAGAACATTCTAAAGATTTTAATGATTTTTCTTTCATAAAAATTCTTCACTATTCCTCTTAGATTTCTATAATTATATTGCATCCTATTTTAATTTAATCATACCATGCACAATATATATGATTAAATATTAAATTCTCTTTAAAGTTTAATTGAGAAAAGTAATTGGTCTTGCACCGTGTGGCCTCTTGGTAAGTGCTATCTATAATTTTTTAATATACACAGAAATGCTTATTATACAATTTAACTTTTAAGTTAATTTGCATTTCTTGAACTGGATTTTGTTTTGCTGATTTACCACACTAGAAAAAAAATGAATTTTTTTAAACATAGCTTTTAAAATTTATTGGTAGTGGTGCTAGAGATGAACTCTGGGTTTTTCACAAAATTGTGAGTACATGTTTCGTTCTACATATTACCTGAGATATTAGGAATGCATTCATAAATCTGTATGCCTTGTAAGTTGCATTAGTTAGGATCATATTATCTCAAGAAAATTCCTCAAAGTGAGATGCTCTACTGCCACTACTTGCTTACTTTCAAACTCATGAATCTTTTTCCTCCTTAGTTTTCATTATAACAATATGTAGATATGAGAATAGCCTTTTACATCTTTCTTTTATATTGACGGTTTGCACAAGTGTGGCTTTTGCACATTGCCATTTGATTAGTGTAGCTGGTATAAATGGAATATGGAAATAATACTGCTGTATCCTCTGCGTAATCAAAAAGTTTAGTGGAGCCAGAGAAAATTGAGACTTGGAGAAAAATTAAATCAAATGAGTAAATTAGGAATACTTATTGAAAACTATGTAAAAAATAGCTAGTTTTAGTATTTTAGTTTATGTATGTACATCTTAAGTTCAAGGCCAATGATTTCCAGTAAAAACTTTTTTTCATATTTATATATGGAAAGTTTGGGTTGTTTAAGATGCAGTAGGACAATACATTAAGATGCAAAGATCTCTGTTTTGTGCTCTGGGGAAAAGGTGCAAATGTACCCCATGAGAGGACAGTGGAGAAAGTAAAACAATTACATTAGAATATGCTGTAGAGTAGAGCCAGACTTGTTAAGAGACTGAGTGCTCAATACCATGCCAGGATTTTAGGGAGGGTTCTTACTTTTATTCATGAGAAACTAGATAATTGGTACGATCTTTGGTAAGATTGAAAATAAAAGTTTTAGGAGACTGTAATACCCCATTTGGGGTGTGTGAAATTCCAGAAGGTTAATGGAAGCAGAGGTGAAGTTTTAGTAGTTAAACGGACAGATAATGCTATCTTTCAGTAATCTTAGCACATTGATCACAATATAGTATTTATTGGTAGGTTAAATATAGCATCCAGAAAGAGAAATATATGCTATTCTCTATGGAGAAACTCTGAGAGTCTGAGGAAGTGCAACTTCAGTAAGTAGTGATCATTAACGATGGTTAACTATTGATTAATTAATTAATAATTAAACAATTATGAAAAACAAAACCTGCAAAAAATCCTAGAAAGATGTCAATAAAATTATTTTGGTCCCAATCTTGAAAATCATTTGTTTCATTTCCCTTTGTAAAACAATTTGGATGTGTAATATGATAGGCAGTGGCTGCAGATAACGATGTCCTTTATGAAGTACTTTACGAAGGTAAAATTAAAGTAACATATCAGCATTATATTTTTTATAGAAAGTGAGTTTAAGTATTAAATGTAAAGAAGCAGACATAAACACATATCTTCCTTAAGAATCAATAAGCTTGCTTATTATGGATTACTGAGTGACAATTATAAGGTCTTGAAATGATAGTATTGCCAGTTCTAATGCATGAAGTAAAAACCTATCTGCAGATGCTTAGACTCTTGAAATAATTTTGTAATAAGATGTGATTTCTTTAATAGATTTTTAGGTAAATTCTGTATAAGTGTATATATTTTTTCTTTTTATATTTATGTTTGAGTGTCATCATATGAGTTTATATGCAATATGTACATGGGGGTGCTCTTTCGGGGTAGGAAGGGTTGACAGATACTTCTGAGCTGAAGTTACAGTTGTGAACCACATGATGTGGGTTCTAGAATCTGAACCCAAGTCCTCTGAAAGATTAATGACTTTTGATCACCAACTATCTCTCTAGTCCTCAGAACCTCACTTTAAAGCCAGTAATCAAAAAAGTTCTTCCTAAAATTAACCTCTATATGTTTTTTTAATGCCCAAATGATGGAGGCGCCCGACGTGGTAGCAGCAATTTCTCGGTTCTACTCTGCCTGCTAGAGGCAAGCAAGCGCTCTCATCTAAGAGAGGCTTCCTGACTCAGCTTTAGCTGCAAAATCCTGCAGCTCATTAAGAGGTCCTGCCACGAAACACTTAAATGGTATTGATAAAAGCTGACTGCATACTTGTTTGTTTTCAGCCGTAGCAGGAAAAAAGTTGTGCTGTTTTAAAGTGCTGTCGTTCTGGTCTGTCCTGCCAGGGCAAACTCTGACTGTTTGAGGCAGGAGGGCTGACTACAAAGAGAGGACTTGAATGTTGTCTGTGGATATAGTATTGCAGCTTGTTTGCTGGCAAGGACCTTGAAACGCCACAGAGTTGTGGTGATAAACATGGCTACAGCAGGTACCTCCGCCATGAGGCTGGAAAGCTAAGGAATGGGCTGAATCTAACTGGCAAAGCCACGGCTTTAATCCTACCCATATTGCTCAGTAATTTAAAGGCTTGTGTGGTCAGAAAAAGAGATACAGTAAAGAGAGATTCAAAGACAAAGAAAACCTTTAAATGATATACAGTGTGTTTAAAAATATATGCAGGCTGAAAGTTAAAGTTCCTAAAAGTAAAATAAGGAAGAAAGAGAGTAGTTGGGTGTGGTAGTACACACCTTTAATCCCCAACACTTGGAAGGCAGAGGGAGATTGACCTGAGACTTCAAGGTGTGGTAGCACATGCCTTTAATCCCAGTGCCTAGAAGGTAGAGACAAACTGATCTCTGAGAGTTCAAGGACAGCCTGGTCTAAAGAGTTATTCCAGGACGAAGATATACAGAAAATATAAAATAAAAGTAAAAGTAAATGAAATAGAGGTTAAAATAAAGCTGCACAAAGATGGAAAATACAGTGAGAATCTTGATACTGTATGCTATTATGCTCTCTTTGAATTGTTTGAATGCTGAGGAAGGAGCAACAGCTGCTAAAAGATATTTGTTTATAAATGTTGCTGAACTAATCCAAGATAGATATTTTCAAAATACCTTGACTTCAGAATTTGGATCTAAGGATATGATACTTTGGAAAAGAGTTTCTTCTTTTGTTTTCACAGACGATGAGATCCTGTGTATTGCTTCTATCCCAATATGGTATGATAGACCACGTCCTCCCGAAAGGTTGCTGTGAACACCCTCAAAAAATTACTTTGCTCAACTGCAGACTGAGATGAACCTAGCACACAGGTTATACCCTGAAATATCTGATTAACAGCGCCCCCATTCAGCAGGAAGCAGTTTGGAGAGAAAAAACTGCGCCCATGTTCCCATATATTGTTTATAAATGTTCTTTTACATTTAAAGGGGGAGATGATATAGATGTGAATAATTTGCATTGATATGAATCTTGGTTTACTGATATTAATTTAAGGTCAATTTTATTATATGTATATGTATTTCTGATATTGATTAAGGTATTGTGATTGTGTAGTTCACTTAAAAATGTAATGTCTATAGGTTGTTAATGGATAATTATCAATAATAGTCAAGTTTGTAGTCATGTTAGTTAGATTTTCTAGATGTGCATGCATATATTTCAGATAGGCATTCATCATATCTTTCAAAGGCTAGAGAATATGGTATTTTAAATGTTTTAATAACTTAGGGTTTTTCATGACAATGAGACACTCTGCTCCTGGCAGCACCAATCTACTTCAAGAAGAAGATGGGCATCGAAGAGGATCCTTATGGAGTTTGATAGCCATTTGGGCAAGAAACTGCTCTTGCCTGGACTATTTTATAAACTGGACACAAAGAACCCGCAGAGAGAGGACTGCTGAACTTGCCTAAAGGTGAGATGATCTTTCGGGGTTCCTGATTCATGAAAGAGTCTGCGAGACATTCTGCAGGACACAGCAGATAGTGACTGAACTGCCTTTAAATTTCCTGCTTCATGGAAACATCTCTGGATACTATGGACCTTTAGGCCGAAGATGGATGCCCCAACGGTACAGAGGAACTTTGGGTGACTGTCCAGGCAGTGAGATGTCTCTGTCGTTTCTAGAGTTTAGAAGTTGCTTACTTTTTGTTTGCTTAGGTAATATTGTATTCTTCTGGAGTCTTTGATGGAGTTGAATAATAGATAGATAGTTATAGTTTTCCTTAGTTATGATAAAGATAAAATAGATGTAAATATTGTAATTTTTACTTGATAACTGTTTTGTTATATGTAATTTTGCTATGTTAAAATTAAAGCCTTCCTTTTTTTTTTTTTTGTTTAAACAGAAAAAAGGGAAATGATGGAGGAAGGTCATTTGTCAATAAACAAACTGCCTTGGCCCATTTGATAGGCTACCCCTTAGGTGGGTGGAGTAGACAGAATAGAATGCTGGGAGGAAGAGGAAGTGAGCTCAGATGCAAGGCAGCTCCTCTCAGAGACAGACGCCATGCTCTCCTCTCCAGAGCAGACGCGATGAAACTCCAACCCAGGATGGACGTAGGCTAGAATCTTTCTGGTAAGCGCACCTGGGGTGCTACATACATGAACAGAAATGGGCCAAGCAGTGTTTAAAAGAATACCGTTTGTGTGTCGTTATTTTGGGGCATAAGCTAGCTAGGCAGCCATGAGCCAGGCTGTGGGAAGAGGCCCGCTGCTGCCTACTACACCCAAAGATACTGAGAGTCAAGCTAAAGACCTTGAGCATGAGGCAGTTCTGTGCTGTGATCTGTGCTTCCAACACTATTTGAACTTTTAAATAAGAATAGCATAAATACATCTTTTGTGTTATTGTAATGCTGTAGTTTATGAAAGCAAATTAAAATCAGTGGAAAATTGCTACAGAATATCATAGTAAGTTTTTAATTGTTTACCAAGCTGACCAATCATTTTAACTTAGAAGACATAATAATACAAAAATAAAAAGGGTCTACAGCCGGGCGGTGGTGGCGCACGCCTTTAATCCCAGCACTCGGGAGGCAGAGGCAGGCGGATCTCTGTGAGTTCGAGACCAGCCTGGTCTACAAGAGCTAGTTCCAGGACAGCCTCCAAAACCACAGAGAAACCTTGTCTCGAAAAACCCAAAAAAAAAAGGGGTTTACACTTTGTCTCATAATCATATATTCAGCAAAATGCCTTGAATTTTTATATTTTTGTATTTTGTTAAATTTTTAAACTTTAGTATATTCAAGAAAATTATGAATATAGCTATATGCAACTTTTACAATAGTAGGATTTTTTTCTCAGAAGATAACTCAATTATCTGTTTCTATCACTCTGCCATTTATTATGGTCTTCCCTATTGTAAATTCAAATAATTTAATTCATTTCAATATAAACTATTATCTTTCAATACCACATAAAATAGACATTGTTGTTTTGTAGACCTTCTATGTATTTTTTGGCTTCTTAAGCTTATTTTGTCTATTATTGTTCTTGTTTAAAAGCCATATTGTCTCCAGGAAGTTTGCATTCTCATTAAAGACTCCATGCCAGATAACCATAATATACTTTATAATGGCATGAGTTCATTCATAATTAATAAAGAATATCAGAATGGATTTTCTATTGTGCACATAAAAATTGACTAAACACAAAAGCATTCAATATATTTAGTAATATAAAAACTTGAAAGTATAGAATACAGGAAAATATCTCCATTTTTTTCACCAATTTAGGATGGCTAATTGCCTTATGAATATAGAAGAATATTGTTGATATAACTAAAAAATCTGTCACTAATTAGTCTTCTATCACCTTTAGCCGTGCACCATGCCCCCGTGTCTGCGCTCTGTGCGCTGGCAACCAGTTCACCAGCTTCAGGCAAGGGAGCTGGAGATTAAAATACACAGACACACACAGACAGAGAGACAGCGACATTTCTATTGTTAAGTTTCCCACAAAAACACCAAGCTGCACAACCTTACCATATATGAAGAGGACTAAAGCTTAGACCCATACCGGGTCTGTGATTGCCTCAATATTTGTGAATCCCTATGAGCACTGCAAAGGATGTTAAGACACTTGATAAAATTAAGTACTGAAGGCTGAGTAAAATAGCTTTCACTGAGCATGTTTTTTCTACATATTTATTTGAATTCATAGTAAATAACTATCTAAATATCCTCATTCTACTAGGTGTGTGATCTCTAAAATCTTCACCCTCTGAACTCATTTCTCTCCATTCAAGATATGCTGAAAATTAGTCTCTGTATTTTCATTATTAGAAACACTTTATATAAACTATTTTAATGTCATGGTAGACATTTTTATATGAATAACTGAAGGCTAAGTTCTTTTTATATCTAGATAGTCCAATTTTGTTTTAAACATTTGTTGCTTGAAAGAATACTAACATTATAAACATATTTCTCTCCTTTGAACGATGAGGAGTAGAGAATAGACACATGATATCTTTATGTCTATCAACAATGAAAATAATTCAGACAATGACATTAAGCAAAATGAATTCATTTTCCATTATAAATAAAGACTTGTTAAATAGGAGACATCTGTGAACTAAAAATGATGTAAGCTCACAATATGTATTACCTCAGGAAGTAAAGGCATTTGTTACTAATCATAAAACCTGATTTGGTATGCCTGAACTCACAGTGTAGGGTGAAAGAACCCACTTTGGCATCTGCACGTGTGTTACAGGATATGGATGAACATGAACACATGTACTCATATATACATAAAAAACAGAAGAAAGTAAATAATGAAAAAATATAAAGTCACGTGTAATGTGCAATTTGGAGAAAAAACAATCTGATTATAGATCCATTTATTCTCTGTTATATCAATTTAATGAGACGTCTTGGAAGAAAGCTTTATCCATTTCTGATGACAATGAAGTAGGCTAGAAAGCTAGGGAGAAGCAACACATCAGGATAACACAGTACCCTGCCATAGTCACATGCTTATCTTATCTAGTTCTTTCCCCCTCTACTCCAATAAAGAAAATGACAATAAAGAATGGTGTAACCAAAAAATTAAGTAGTAAGTCTCCCAGTAAACTTCAAATTATTTTGTCTCTGCATTCTGTGACGTGGGATTATAAATAGTAGCCAGAATTGCCAGTATATTGTGGATAAAATTTTAATACAAGTATATCTTCAAGATCCCAACATTTTAACAAATAGTTAAAGTGGGTGTTTATCAATGACTAGAAAAAATAAAAAAGACAATTGCTCGGTCTATAATATGTCACTGGTTAATGTGCTTCAATCTATCATTGGTCAATCTTCTTATTTATTTTTATTGACACTAATGAGGATACAGTCCTTGAGAATACCTAGTGTCAATAGTAAAAGTGGATGGTTTGGAATATAAAGTACAGGGACTCATAATGTACTCATTGCTTACCTTCATACAGGTTGCCTTTTCTTTAAAAATGCTTCATGCCAATGCAAGTTTATAATTTATTGAGAGGAACCATCCATAAATCAATTGTTTCTGATTTTAATTTATAATTACTCTCAATAGCCAAATAAAAGGCAACTACTAGTTCTCAAAGCTTCAACTGATTTCTAGTTTTATCATAGGAATATTTCTAATTTTCTAATCTTAAAATCTAAGATAAATTTCCACTCACTCTTGTAAGTACATAGATCCCTATTTTCTCCTGATGCATTAGCTAGTTATGTTGCGCACTTCCTCATATAAGGGTTTGAGTCTAAATCAGTGTGATGAATGAATGTTAAAGCCGCCAGTATTCTTTCATAAAATATTTGCATAATACTTTCATATATTTTAATAGTCTAGTCCATTTTGAATTTGCTCTTTGACAAGAAAAGAAATTATACACCATATGTGTATTAGGCTGTCTATAGATTACTCTTACACTGTTACAAAACTGTCTAGATGGTTCACACAGAGATTAGGTAGAACTTGTGATGTTTTTCCCCACAAAATCTAAATCAAAGGCTTGATATTCTTTCCGCTCTATGGCTTGGAGCTTTTAAATTACTGAGTTCCAAAGGTGATGTTCTAGTAAGAGAAAAGGTCAATGAATATATCTATTATTTCAGAGAGAAATTTTTAGCTAAAAAATGGTGAATTTGAATTTATCTCAAGGTTACAAACTTATAGAACTTCTTATTGTCTTCTGTCCTCTACCCTCTGTCTTCATCAATAGAATGGTGGTTTAGTTTTTCTGATCTATTACCTGTAGTGAATAAAACTTCCATAATTGTAATTGGTAAGTGGTTTGATAAGTCTCTACAATTTAAGTATATATTGACTCCTAACACTAATTTTGAAATATCCTTAAATTGTTTTTTAAAATTGCAAAGAATATATCATTTTCCCTAATGAATTATCACAAAATTGTATAAAACATCAAATTTAAAGAGAGTATAAGAACAACTCTGTAGAATGCAGTTAGGGCTTATTCTAGTTTAGTAAAGGGGTGGTTGTAAGTTCTCATCCAAGACCATGACCACACTAGAGTAGATAGTTAGCTAGGTTTCCAGTTTCAAAAATGGTCCCTCTTGTAGTTCAGGTCATAAGTTTTACAGAGACTACATACAAGTAGAGAATAAACAGAAAACAGATAATAGACACTGTGTGATGCGTGTATATTTGCTATCTCACTGATTTCACAAACCTCTTGTGTATATACTACAATCATACTTTATAATGTGAAAACTGTATCAACAGAAATGATAAAGGCATGCATGAATCTATATGCAGTGAAGAAGAAATTTAGATCCATGATTCTTCACTCATAATTTTAGGCCCTCTTGTTTAATTTGATTATAGCTCCTTATTACATTCCTAGAATGTTTAAAAATAATGAAAACTGTGTGGTAATGTTTGCTTGTGATACAAGAATTTTTAGTATACTGCTCATATTGAAACAGCAAGACACAAAATTACCTGTGGTGGAAGCAGTGGTAGTCTTATGAAGGCAAGGAGCATACTTAGGTCGCTGCATCTCCGCTGAGTGTCGTACTTGACCCACATCATTAACGCGTGGAAGATAGTCTCTTCATCAGGAACATTTACATCATCACTAGCCAGGAGTTTATGAAGCTCTTCAGCTGGAAGGAGCAAAAACTCTTGATTTCTGATTACTTCCATTATGTTTTCCTGTGGGGAGAAAAGATCTTGGCATGAATTCCGTTTCACTCCATTGTGGCTGGCAGAGCATCTAAGAGAAAAAATGTGAAAAGCAGTCAATAATCTTTGTTCTCATTATACCATAATCCTTGAGACTCATCCTTCAGAAACAAGAAGCTGTTAAGAAGAAAGCATTGTAATTGTAATTGAAGTGTAAATATATCTGAGATGGCAGAGAACTTGTAATAACTGGAGGATTATAATGCACTTCTTTGTTATGCGGGAAGAATGTACTCAGTGATTAGATGTTCAAGTTTCAAGTGTACTGCTATGTAAGAATTAGCAAATATGAAAAGAATAACATTTCACACCTTCAAAAACTCAAGTACAAATTCAAAAATCAGAAAATGGCAATAAAATTACAGAGATGAATACAAAATAAGTCAGCTTTGTTGTTTATTTGAAAAGGAGAGACCATCGAAGTTACAAAATCATATGAGCTCTCTCTACCTCATTCTTACACAACTGCCTCCACTCATGACAATTTCATTGGCTTAATTGATTCCCACAATTGCTTAGCTTTTGTAAATTGTTATTTATAATAAAATTTGTTCTTTATTTTATTCAAGTCACAAATATATTGAGCATCATAGACAGATAACAAGACTTGACCTTGGATTTAATATAGTAGTTTCAAAGGGCAGTCACTAACCACTGGAACAAAACTGGGAAATGTATAAATGATATTTTGGGGTTCTACTTCCATCTTCTCATTGAGAAGTCTACAATAGGGTCTTGGATGCTTTGTTCTAAACAACAACTTGGCAATATATTGAAATCTATGAAATTTAAAAAATGCCTTGTAAAGATTAAATAAAAACTTTTAAAGTTAACAATATGAATTATCTGTTGTTGTTTGAGAAATTGTAAATGATCATAATTTTTTATTAAATACACCTCTTTCTGCCATGCTTTCCATCTTGTGAAGGATGGGCAAACTTTCAAGATCCCCATCTCTGAAGGAAATTAGCATTCTTCGTCCCAGTAGCCATCAAATTTGACATAGTTTTGATATAATTTTAATACCTATTTATTTTCATTTAGTTTGTCTGTTCTTCCAATTAATTTCCCCATGTCTACTTCAACTTCTGAGTTAAATGTCTTATCAAGCCACAATGGTTCTATATGTGTGGGGGATCTCCAAGATTTTTATTTAAAGACACACTAAGCTTTCGGTTTTACAGAGAGATTCCTTCTGTTCATAATTAATTTCTTCCCTTGCATTCATTGCAGTTGATAAATTATCTCCCTTCCTTCTGTCATATTATTTAACATATCATCACTCTAGTATTCAAAATGACATTCATTAGTTTTGTTTCCTTTGTTCCTGTCATGAATCAAGATTTTAATTCAAGAAGTCAGGAGTTATTTTGCACATCTGCAAATCCAAAATTTAGTTAGTGAAACCTGGAAGATGAAGTCAGTAGCAACCCCAGCTACATAGTAAGTGTGAGGCTTGGTTTCATGAGAAATTATTACAATGAATAAGTAAGTAAGAAAGTAAAAAGAAAGAAAGTACATAAGTAAATAAATAAATAAGTTGTAACGCTACCTGTTGCATTTAGTTCCTCAGGCCAACTATTCAGTTAGCTGTATATAGTTAACACCACCTAGAATCTCCTAACACTTGGTACCCTCAAAGCTCCCAAAGCAGTTGCTGTGCTTTTGCAATAGAATATGAACATGGGGGATAGAGATCTGGAAACATAGTCTGAGAACACAGCCAAAACACATTTCTTATTTATACAACCTGTCAAGTTATTTTAGAAACCCAAGTTAAGTCTTCAATGTAAAAGTTCAATATTACAAATAATAAAATAGCTTACAAATATATACTTGGAGACTTTGATCAGTATCAAAAGTGAAGTGAGATATAAGGAAATCAAGGAAACTGAAATTGTTGTGTCTCTGCCAGTCAGAACGTTCGTTTTTGATTAGCTGTCCGAGAGGCTACAGACAAGTTGTCCCCTCTACATCAAGAGCAAAGGCATTTGGGCATTTGCCCACACATAAGAACTAAGTCAATGCCTTCATTTATCCCCTTGTTTAGTTTTCTATATCACGGGAAGAATTAACCTAAAAGAGAGGTTTGATCCATCATGATCTCTAATGAAGAAAGTGTTATCGAACAAAATAACTGCATAATCCACGCCATGAGTGTAAATTAAATCATTTTAAAACCCTAACTAGAATCACTGTGCTATCCTGTCCACTTTTCTTTTATAAAGCTCTAAATATTCATTTTGGTTCAATTAATGCTCATTTTGCAAGGAGCGCCCTGGCTGTTGAAGTAATTATATATCAGATGGAAGTGTCTCCAGTCTCAACAATAAGTTTTTAACCACTTCTTTCAACTTACTTAAAGAATTACACTAAAATACAAATTACCAATAAATTAATATATCTGTAATAACCATCAAGTCGATTCAGTTTTATTCTATTGTTAAATATTTTAATCCTGCATTTCCTTTTGGAGTATATAATGTTTTATAGATATCTGTAATAAAATATTGAAATAATTAGATGTTTCATTCTAATTGCTACCAGACTTCTCTTAAGAGATTAGGGAAGAAAATTAAAATTTTTGAGGAATTTGAAAAAACATTTTGTTCAATTTTATTTCTTTTACTCAAACATGCCTGCCATTATTAAACTATAGTCAAAATTGTATAGTTACACTGTAGCTAAAAAGAATGCAATAAAAATCACTCTGTGAAACACTTAGTGGTGTCTGTCATAAAGATTTTGTTCAAGATATATTTCATTATATTTTATAGTGTTCTTTTTATGATGACCCTTGGGGAAATTTCTTATAGGTTTTAGTAGCAAGAATAATTGCACTTCTCTTGAGTAAATTGGTTTTCCTTTATCATGGATGTTGTAAATTATGAAATTGATCAGATTTCTCTTTTTATTTAGCCTCCAGAAAACTTTGAGTCAGATTGAAATCCATCTGGCAAGAAGGCTATAGCCTTTTATAGTTTGATTTCTTCTCAGACAGCTCTGGTAATAGTTTCATTTACTATCACTATAGACACTGTTTTATCCTTCTTTCCCTCATAGACCTGCTCCTAAGTCAGCTAAAATTCTTATAATTTTGTATCTTTTAAAATAATACCAGGTTCTTTGAAAACTCTTGGTACTGATGTTAAAAAATGTCATGAATCATGTAAGCCTGTTATTAGTCATTGCATAATGTTCCATATACCTATTATCTAACAATTACATATTGATGTGGTCTAACATTCTCTTTTTTCCACTCTCATCTCTACCTAGTCTCCTTTAAAGGCAGCTTTTTTCCTAAATGTTCTTGTGATAATTGCAATATAGTTTCTGGAATTTTTAAAACATATATGCTTGCTTTGTCATGATGTTTTATGAAGTTAAGACTAGTTCCCTCATATTGTAAAAGTTAATCAACAGCATATTAATTTTGAAAATCATAAGAGGTTTTTAATATCTTTGATCCATTTACCATTTGTAGAAAACATTTTTAAGAGTCTTACATGTACTGTTCGATAACTATTAAGAAAGAAAAATGTATATTATAAGCGAAACATTCATCATTTTATATTCAAAGTTTGCTATCTAAAAATGATCATAAGCAAATGGGCTCAGACTCAGTAAGGTTTTAAACTAGAACATGACAAATAGTATGATGTGATGAGCTGGTCAAGTGACACTATGCAATAAAGATATAATAAGTTATGTATTAATTGATATGTCACATTGATTGACAACAGTCTCAGAAATATTGTCAAAATAACACCAAAATTGAACTGTAGGTTAGGTATTTGAACATATTAATCCTAAATCTTTGACACTTTCTCAGTGTCAAACACAAGCAAGCAAACAACACAAAATCCAGAAACAGATGCATTTTAAATAAAAGTTTAAAATACTTAACACAGAGAAATATTTTGACATCAAATGTAAGATGTCACAGACCAAGGTGCAAAAATTGCAAATATGATTCAGGGTAGATCTCTGACTGAGAATATGCAAGATCCATCCCAGTGATTCAAGCAGAAATGAATAATCACATCTTTTGAAACATCCAAAAGTCTCCAAACAAAATTTTTTGATATTAGAGAGACATTTGATTCAGGGGCTATTAAGTTAAAGCAACATAAAGATATCTTGACTTCAAAATTTGGACCTAAGAATTGCTTTGGAAAGGAGTTTCTGCTTTTGTTTCCAGAGAAGATGAGAACCTGTGGATTCCTTCCAGGCTAATGTGGTTTGATAGAACAAGACACCCCAAAAGTTCTCTGTGAACTCCTAAAAATACTTCTCCCAACAAAAAAACAGGGAACAGTTTGAAGAAAACTATGGACAAATTTCCAAAATAATTGTATATATTGTTTTCACTTAAAGGAGGTTGATTATAAGTGATTAATGGTCACAGTCAATTTCTAAAAATGATAATAATACAGAGGGTTATGATATAGAGATGAATAGATTGAATTGATATGTTTTTTTGCCTATTGATACAAATTTAATGTTGATTTTGTTATACTGTATATATGTATTTCTGCTCTTTAGGTATTGTGTTTGTGCAGCTCATTTAAAAATGTAATATTTAGTTAAGAAATATGGATTGAGTCATTTGCAATAGTGAAAATTGTAGCCATATTAGTTTAGTTTTCTAGATATATAAATATATAGTTTCGTGAGATTAGATAATCTTCAGCACTTAAAATAACTAGAGAATATGGCATTTAAAATGTTTTAAGAACTTAGACGTTTCTCAACTGTAATACATATCTGCTTATGTCGGTACGATTACTTCAAATGGATGAAGTGCTTCGAAGGGGCTCCTTATGGAGTTTGTTAGTCACTTGGGCAAGAAACAGCTCTTGTCTAGACAGCTTGATGATATGCTGTATGAACTAGACATGCAGGACCCACAGAAAAAATAGGTGAGACAGTCTTTTAGGGCACATGTTTCATGTATGAATCTGTCAGACATTCTGTAGCACCCAGAAGAAAGCAACTGATGAACTTTGCCTTAAAAGGCAGAACTAATCTTCAAATTTCCTGCTTCATGGAAAATTTTGCCAAATACTATGGGACTGTAAGCTGAAGATGGATGCCCCAGCATTACAGAAGAACTATGGGTGACTGTCCAGGCAGCAAGATGTCTCTGCCAGCTCTAGAGTTTTGGAAGTTGCTTATAATTCATTTCTTGTTTCCTTCGGTAATATTATATCTTCCCCTGGACTTTGATGGAGTTGAAGACTGATGGTTATAATTTTTCTTAGCTATGATAAAAATAGATTAGCTATAAATATTATAACTATAATTCTTGCTTGATAATGTTTTTGTTATATGTAATTTTACTATGTTAAAATTAAAACCTTTCTTTTTATTTAGACAGTAATAGGGAGATGATGTGGGATTCCGCTCCATATGCTGTGAGTAGCATTGGTTAATAAAGAAACTGTTTTGACCAATGGTTTAGCAGAATGAAACCAGGTAAGATATCCAAACAAAGACATATAAAGAGCGTATGCAGAGACAAAGGGACATCATGCAGCTGCCAAAGGAGAAAGACACTCGCCAGAACCTTATCCGGTAAGCCACTGCCTCATGGTGATACACAGATTAACAGAAATAAGTTAATTCAAGATATGAAAGCTAGCTAGAAATATGCCTAAGTCATTGTTGTAATTAATATAGCTTCTGTGTGATTATTCAGGTCTGAGCAGCTGGGAAATAAATTAGCAGTGTCTGCCTAGACAATAATATTGTGACCTTATGTTCTATATAGTCTCTGAAGAGGGAAGAACAAATTTAACAACAGCACTTTTTGCTTAAGAAAGTGTTTAAACTAATTATGTACTGGGTTGGATTATTTTGCTACATGCTAACAACCAGAATTTAAACTTTTAGCATAAGCTATATTCTTATATTTAACCTATTTAAAAGAAATTACAACAGAAATAGCAATACTTATTAACAGATTTTTTGATACTAAATCATGCAATAATAAAATAATGTTTATGGACTTTCTGACAACCTTTGAAAATAAATTTTGGTCATACACTCATATCCCTCTCCTCAGTCTACCCTGTTCTTTCATACCTACCTAAATTTGTTTCAATTTATAAGTCTAATTTCTTGAATGTGTGGCACTCGACTGTGCTACTGTTTACCTTTCCATGACAAAACCCCTAAACAAATCTGAATGCCCCTCTCCCAGGGATCAGTTGTCAGAATCTCCTCAGACAGAGCTGAAACTCTATGCTTATTTCTTTCCACACTGGGATTTTATCATATTTGAGTTTTTGTATATCTTTTTCATATAGTTACAAACCCTTGAGTTCTTTTATGTAACTTTTCTGCTTTATATAAGAAATGTTGTTTCTTTGTACTCACCCAATAGATGGCAATTAACACAGGTACCCACAGCTTGTCATTGCATAGAGAAAAATATAATGTAAAATGTTCAGATCTAAATGGTAAAGCTGTGTCATACCCTGCCTTCAAGATTTAAGGATTATTGTACTTGGAGTAGCAAGATTTTAAGAGCCACAAAATCATAAAATGATTTTAAAAATCCACAAAATAGAAACTGAGGGAACATTATGCTTTTAGAAAAAAAATAATTGAAATAAGAGAAATAAACTTCATAAAACTTAAATGATTCTATAATGAATATTTCTCAACTTTGTGAAAAACTAATTTGCCACATGTCATTAGTTTAACCATCAGAAAAATGAAGAAAACTATCACTACTGTAATATGTATAAAACATTGAAATAATATACAATATAATATTTTTAAAAAGGAAGTTGATGTGAAAAATGAATCCTTGATATATTTGAAAGATATTGTAGAGAGATATGAGGGGTACTTAAAGAAAATAGAAGCCTATGCCTCATATTGTCATTGTACAGATTTTCAATACAAAACTGATTGTTCCCCATTTCTCAAACTATTAAAATATCCATTAATTAATTTAATAATTTAATAAATTAGCTTTCATGTTTATATTTAAAATTAAGAAAAACCTTGCTTTTATTAATTTTATATTTTCTTATACCATGGTACTGTAAGATTTGTAGCCAAGGAAAATCATCCTGTATTGGCTGATAGTTTCATGCATCAAAAGTCCAGCAAAATCAGCAAATAACAGTGAGGAAAAAGTCCCAAATGGGATGTCTCCAGAAAAATCCTGTAGTAATGGCTCAGATACCCATGCAGAAGAGGAAGCAGAATATGTGTAAGACATTTCTCACTGCTCACAACTTCCTTAGGATAGTAGAAACCAGAACCTAGAACCAGACAATGACCGTTCGCAATGAACACTTTCAAGTAAAGATAATGGACAAAGAAGTTCACAGTGTGACTCACTGTGTCACACTGCAACTTCCATGATGAGATTTTTAAGTTTTTACCTTTTCTCGCTTTATTTTCTATTTATATCGGGGGAGGGCAAGCAGGGTCAAAGGTAGATGTGAAGGGATGGGAACATGAATGGGATCAAGATACAAGAGGTAAAAGACACATTAAAAAAAAACAAAAAAACAAAAACAAACAAACAAACAAACAAACAAAAAACTGTGAAAGGCAGAGGGTGTGAAGAACACCAAAAGGATAAGACATTCTAAATACAATGTGACAGAGGGACATACAGACTCGCAGAAACTGAGGTAGCATGCAAATGGCCTCCATGGCTCTGTACAGGATGGATTCTCACAGCTAAGAGAAGTGGACACACACCAATCTCTAAACTCGATACTAGCTCCAATTGATAACTATTTGCAAGTGTAGATTTAGTTTTCTTCAGGGTAGTGTCACTAGGGAAACAAACCATTAGTAAGGATAGGCCACATACATAACAGAAGATGGTCAACACAAAATAGAAGGGGCTCGATGGAACTTTGGAGCACCTTTTTCTTATAATGCTGTTTCAAGGCACTTAAAATTTAATTAAGCTGGGCGGTGGTGGCGCACACTTTTAATCCCAGAACTCGGGAGGCAGAGACAGATGGATCTCTGTGAGTTCAAGGCTAGCCTGGTCTACAAGAGCTAGTTCCAGGACAGGCACCAAAAACTGCAGAGAAACCCTGTCTCAAAAATCAAAAATAATAAATTAAATTAAAAATAATCTTACAATCCTTTGTGAATATATTATTGATTCTAGTTTCATGTTTTTATGCAAGTCATGTTTGTACAAACCTGTGATCCATTGTGATTAGATGTGTTAGATGCATTTTTCATGCTTTATGTTTTACTCTTTTATTTCTTGTTGTTTAGTCCTATTGTGGTCTGTTTATTTTTGTTTTATATTCTATTATCATTGTTCCTTATGGGCCTGCTTATTTCCTTAGGAGAGACAGAAAGTGTGTAGATCTGGAGATAAGGAGAAGAGAGGAGAAACTGGAAGAAGTTAGGTAAGGGTAGAACATAATCAGAATATGTTTTATGGGAAAATATATTTTCAGTAAAAGAAAATATACAGCAGGATATTTTATAGAATTTATTTCAGAGTGGATGTAAGACTGATGTCAACACAGACTTATACTGCCTTGTGGTCATTGCTGAGGTTGGAGATGCTTTTTCTGTTGCCTGACTTGTCTCCATTTCTCCATGTTTACATAGGGTGATGTCATATGGACAATTTCTCATACATTGATTATCCATTGCATTTCTTTCTGCCCAAGCCATCTTCTCTTCTTCTGTATTTCTGAAAGGCTATTTTGACTTCCTCTTTTGGCTTTAGAGGCTAATATTCAGTTTCAATAATCATGCAAAATTGCTCTTTTAAAGGTGGTCAAATAATTGATCCATCACCTTAGCTCTATCTGTGAAGTCCTTGAACAGTAATTCCCAGAGTAATTCTTTGCTTGAATGTCTTTGGAATGATGAGTGAAAAAGTTTAAAAATTGTTTGCTACAATTTGTCTGTCTTTTAAAATCTTTTGTTTTTCAAATTTGTTATTCAATAATTTTCTTATATGTAGCTGGGTGAAACAGTTATCACCAAGTTGCAGTCATTCAAATGGGATGTTTCCTTACTATGCACATGTTAAATTCTGTATTGGAGAACATGAAGTAAAGATGAAAGGAGAGGACATGGCTCTAAATTTAACTGAAAAATGTATCTCATAAATTGAAGAAAAAAGGAAATTGTATTTTGATTTACAAAATCCTATTTTTTATTTCTGAATATATTGAGAATAGCTTTTTCTGGTGCACAATTATGCCTTGAATTTACACTTCTAACTCGGCAAAGGACTGGGATTGCAGGGATGCTACCGAATCACCAGGTGTAGCATACTAAAACCATCTGCTCCCTTAAATCCCTTGAAAGTGTATTCCCTTGATAACTTATTTAGAGTGAAAAAACATAGTATTTTTAACAAAATATTTATAAAGCTTTTTCTCAATTCCTAGAGGTTCTTGAGTAGGATCATTGTGTAGGGTCATAATTCTACATCATCAAACTTTCAGTTGATTCACTGGAATGTCTGAGCAACTACATCAAATACAAAAAAAAATGTGTTACTGAAAATGGGAAGAAGAAAGTATATATTGTTCATAGTTCTGTAGCAATGAGAATTAATATTTTTGGTAATCACAAGCATTAAGTGTGTCAAATAATATTCTAATTTAGTTCAAACCAGTTCCCGACCACATCAAGTTTCCCACAATGTAATAAAAAACTTAGACTATTGACTAAGTAAAATAAATAAACAAGAACATTGCCCATTGTGATTGTTTTGTCTGGTACCCTAAATAGTCCTTAATTCTAGGATAAGTTTGTCTCCAAATAAATGAGGCAATAGTTAGTGAGAGATAGCAGTACTTTGTTTTGCATAACCATATTTCTAGAATTTCTTGATCTTTTAAAGAACAGGAATAATATCTATCATCTTTAGAGTCACCCTTATAGAGACTATAAAAAATTGTGAAAACAGATCTGGATATTCCCTGGGACAGCAGTGAAAGAGTGATATCAGTAAATGACTTTATTGAGCATACTTGGATTTTTAGGTTTCACAATCTATAAAGCATGGGTTACTGAATCCAGTTAAAATTCCTGATTCAGTTAGGCAATCAAATTCTGATGCAAATCTAAGTGAAAATGTACGTTCTGTGGGAAAATGCACTTATGATTGAATCAGCAAAGAATGGCAGAGGACAGATTAAATAATTGTAATAAGCACTCTATCCTAGAAGAACAAGCAGGACAAAGACCTCTGCAAAGTAGTTTGTACACAAACTGTAAGGTCTCCAAAGGAAAGCTAAGTGTGATTCTCACCAAACCTTAGTGTCCTGTGTCTTACTAGACTTTGTTTCTCTCCTGGGTTTGTTATAGATAGTAGCTTTCTCTCTCCACCTAGAAAGTCTCAACATAAATTAAACAGTAACTGTAGAATTTATCTAGAGTTTAGGGCTGAGTTTCAAAAGCAAACAAAACTAGAGATCAAGTACATTTTAATAAGGATTGACGGAAGCAGAGATCCTAAGTCTGGGTTGGATGTGGATTTAGAAATAATTGAATTTCTTGGGTCTCAGTGAGACAGGATAGTAAAGTGTTTTTGATACATTCAATATCTGGCATCAGTAGATGAAAAAAGAGGTGATTTCTCTTCTTTGAAGTGTGGAAGCATCACAAAAAGGATTACTACCTGGGTTCCAGTTATGAAAGGGTCATTTAGAACCCCTGAAGCCCTGAAATTAATACCTTTCATCACTGAATGCACCATTGTTATCGTCTATGGCATTGATATTGATCTTAGCCTACTTTTGTTTCACTTTTTCACAATGGCCCGAAGGAATATTTGTCAAAAACAATTAAGTAGGATATTTAGAAAACCTTAAGGACATACATCTTTTATTAGATGGTTATATTGCTTCTTCAAACAATAACAGATATTTTCAGAAAAACAAAGTAAATACTTCATTGCCCAAATTATCTTTAATAAGGTCATCTTTTATTTAATATACTTGTAAAGCCTCTGTATATACCTGCCTTTCAGATCCACCATCTGTTATTGATGCTTCAATATGCTGTATGCAGTCCTTGATTCCAGAAATCTTTGATATGTTGCCAGGTGGAGAGATTATTACTAAAGATGATGCAACTTGACGAGTAGAAATTAGCATCTTTTCATACCCCTCTCACATATGCTATCAAAATCAACTTTCTTTTCTTTGGAATATGTTATAAATTAATGCTTCACCAACATTGTGTGTGTGTGTGTGTGTGTGTGTGTGTGTGTGTGTGTGTACGCAAGGCATGACTTTGATTTATTTATCTCTGAGAGGGAGGATACCTAGCCTTCTACTAATGACATATAAGGGATATGATATTCTAGCTAACTCATCGTCCTCATGTAATATGCCCTTAAACTTTAACTAACTAATATACTAGTAAATGCAAGTCATTAGGTCTTTTCATGTTTACTAAGTATCCTAGAACACAAGAAAGCTATCATTTTTAATAGTAGTAATAAGACATATACACATATAGACAGTCTAGGTCAGTCCCATGCAGGTTCCCTAATTGCTGGTCCAGCATCCATGAGATCCCCCAAACTCAGGTCAGTTGTCTTTCTAGATTTCCCTATCTTGACCCCTACCTCATACAAACTCTCCTCCCTTTCTTCCACAAGACTCCTGAAGATCAGTATTCTTTTAGTGTTCTTAGACCTTCTCATAATAGATACACAGATCGTATTTCTTCTTACATTCAGTAAAACATGAAAGGCGAACCCTTTGTGGATGTTATCTGTCACGACCTTGCTTGATTCAGTAAGAAATGGTAAGAATTCCATATTAACTAGCAAAATCAATGTATGGTAGAAGGTGAAGGATAAACCCCATGATACTTTCAACTATAGGTGTTTCTTATTTTTTTTAACTTTCCATTAGAAATAGTATCTCTGTCCCCCATCCATTCCTTTCTCTGGCCCCTTTCAGATACCATTTATCTAGCCCCTTCTATATTTCCCAATTCTGAAGAGAATAGCCTTTTATTCTGTGACTATTATTGTTAAATGTATGTTTTGTGTGTTTTGTGCATATTTCTGTGTTTTTGTATATACAAAAATACAGACATGCAATATTTTGAGTTATTTTTTGTTACTTCTGTATCTTGGGGTTAGTGAGAAGATGGCTATTTCAAAGGAGTATATTATAATCACTTTGCTAGTAAAACGTAACTCCTAATTGTATTACAAATCTTGTAGTTACACAGAGAGATAAGTGTGTGTGACCACACCTTATCAAAGAAGTCTCTCTTTATAGCAGATGGATATTGTCATAGAAAACCACAACTACTCAGTGTCCAAAGAACTACAGATTTTAAGGATCCCACACACAAATTATACATGTACGACGCTTTAATTAAAGGCTCCTGCCTTTAATGCTCAGGGAACTTCAAGGATGATAGGTTGGAGACATTATAAAGTTATAATAAGAGGAAATAATGTTATAATGAGGTTATAATAACAGAAACTCTACTATTTAAACAAGAGCAGTATTAGTAGACATATTAAGGTGATAGGAAAAGAATTTGAAGAGCCTTACCACTAAGATAAAGTATTACAGGGAACTAATAACTTCTGTATGAAGGAGAATTTGCATTTTCCAGGAATGAGCCCTCTAATTGGCTGTCTAATGTGAAGCTGTGTGGTCTGATTTGCTATTTATACATATTTATACATATGTGTGTGTTTGTATGCATGCCTATATTACTGTGTGTGTATGTAGACATCTCAATATTCTTTTACTTTCAATTTTATCAAGCTTTTTTAGAGAAAGAGGTGATATAACAGCAAAAATCAGACACAAGGTAGGAATAACAAATAATCATAGACTGTTAGGAATTCTATCAATGGCAAGTTTACTTTGTTGTCAACAGATCTTCTGGGCGTATCCAAAGAGAGCATTATTTTTGAAATATCAGCAGGTTACATTCATTACAGAGGAAAAAGATGCAGGTAAAATCACTTCAATAATGGCATCTTTCCCCCTTTCCGGTATGTGATTTATTGAAAGACTGAAAGAAAACCATTATAACAAGGATGTTCTAAGTGTTTACCTGAAAATACAAATTTAAATTTAACTCTGTTAATTTCTAATATGGTTTACTGCTTTATGTTGGACAAATCATACATTTTACTGAGAACCTTTAAATATGTCAGCATCTGTGTCAGAAGTACAGATATCCATCTTTAATTGAATAGAGATATATACTCTGGAAATGATTTTCATTTTATTATCCAATAATATTATAAAATAGGCCAGAAAGATCCTTAACAATTAATATGTTACCTAATCAAATATTCCTTGAAATGACTTCTTAGAGAAAAATAGTACAAAATGAGCTCCTTTGTGTGATCATTCATCTTACCTTATATCTTAGATCTTACAAAGATCTTGGCGAAACAGGTTGGAATGTATTGGAAGCTCATATAAATTTCCAACATGGAACAAAGGAAAGTTCCTGCTTAGAAGACATCATTCTCATTTTTAAATGAAGTAGTTAACTAGCAATTAAAATATCAATAATTGCTACAAACAGGAATCTCCTAAAATACTGATATCCCAAAGAACGAATCTGTGCAAATAGGTAGGATTGAATGGAAATAAAATTTCCTCATATTCAGAAATACCATTAGCCATTTATGTTGTGGTGTTTTCATCATATGTTTAATATCTAACTATGAATGTAAATTGTCTTTCATTACAACAAATACTTGTGTAACTTCAATTTGACTAAATTTAAATTATTGACAAACACTTTTAAAAACATGGATTTGTTTTTAATTTTTTTGTGTGAGTGTTTCTTTGTATGAATGCTTGTGCAATACATGCATTCCTGGTGTCTATACAAGCCAGAAGAGAGCATTAGACCCCTAAAAACTAGGCTTATGACTTTGGAAGCTGCTTAGTGGGTTCTGAGAAGCAAACCAATGATTTCTGCAGAGCAGTAGGTGTTCTTACCCACTGATGAATCTCTCCGGCCCTCAGAGGGGAGGAACTAGTAAAGAATTAATATCATGAGTAGACGTCAACACTCAGTGAATAAAGAAAGCGAGAAGCAAAGGAGAGCACATTTTCCGGTAATTTCCGAGTAAGAAAATTATTATAATTTTAATTAAAACTGATAAAAAGGGCTTTTAGTATTTTACCTCAACTCCCTATAAATTCTAAGCAGTAATATGTGGTGACCACACATAGAATTCTAGAAAATAGAGTGCATGGACTATGGGAGCATCATTCAATATAGAAATTGTTAAAACAATAGATATAATCTATAGGGCAGATAATAAATAAGATACAATGCTAAGTATAAGTAGATTTATAAAAATAACACTGACCTAGATTGTCTCTCATCAATCACTACATTATTTCATTACTGTTTCAAGTTAATTGAGTAAAATATTCAGCATACAGCCTACACAGTTATTCAAAGACACATTGAGGAAATCCATAAATAGCATTTTCAATATATTTTAATAGGGAAATTTTAAATAATACCAATAAAAGAAATTTTACCCTTTCAGGCATTTTGATTTTTCTGAGATACTAGAGAAAGCCTCAGAACAGATTATGAAATACTTTATTTCTAATATTTTACTAATATTTTTGAAATATTTTGAAATTAAGTGATGTAAGGATATATAGTAGTAGAACAATTCCTGACAGCCAAATTGTTTAAGTATCATGAGCCTTAGCCTGAATAGTATTAGGTATGAAATAAAGTTAGCATTATGAATATTCCCATCTTTAAACAAAATTTCACTATTATAAAAAATGTGTACATATTTCAATTATTGTGCAAATTCCTCCCAATGTTCTTGTCCCCAGTTTATCTATGCATTGCATCAAAAGGAAACTTCTAGTAGATAAGGAAAGTGTGGCTTACTATTAAAAATATTGTCAAGTAATTAAAAAATTCATCTTAAACTGTTTTATACTTTATTTCATTGGATATCATATCAATGAAAATACTGTTCCTCATCTTAACAGCTCATATATTATATTAGATTTTTGACAAATGGTTTAGGAAATAGAAGGTTAAATGTCCACTCAACATGTCCTTTGTGGAAACTCAAGCACTTGAGAGTTAAACAAACATTCTAATGTTATTCTCGAACTATGGTTATTTTTGAACCATGAACTTCAATGCTAGAAGAAGAGTTCCACTTAATCATTAAGTTATATTGGCTCTTACTGTGTCAAATAAAATGATAATGAACCATGAGTTTTGTATAAATGATCTGGATATGATTTAAAGGCAGAAATGGGCAACATAGAAAGATCTTGGGGGGAAAGTAAGTATGAAGAAAAAGAGAGAGATAAAAGAGGAAGAGAATATTTAAAGCTATATATATATTATTTTATATAAATCAAATTGCATTCCTACATTTAAATATTTTTAAACTATTTAGAACACATATGAACACTGATCATGGTGGTTTGAAGGTTAGTTTCTACCATTTCATGGTTGTTTTCAATCACAGATCCTATCTAATTCAATGGAAAGTGAGAATGATCTTAATATTGAATTTTAATCATAAATAGGTCAAATGTTTCCAGGTTCCAAAAGACTGATAATGTGACACTCTTGGTTATCTTTCACATAATTTTTTTATTATCTTTCACCATAAATATGGTGTTTAAAACCACAGGTGTCTGAGTAGATACTGTCACTAATGACATATAATTTATAGATAACAAAATTTAGTTTGGTAATTTACTTTTTTCATGTGGCATTTATGTTAAGTGGGGACTAACAATAGAGAAAATAGACAAATATCAATTAACCCTGTCAATTAATACGTCTTAAATTTCTCCTAACTCAAAATGTATGAGTGGTTACAATTATCATAAACTTGTCATTTCATATCTTGAGCATAAATTTTCTTATAGTATTCAGTATCATACCTATATGAAGCTCTTAATGTGGTTATTTCTTTTCATAATGAAATTAAATAAAGTCTTATATATCAAATAACTTTTCCAAATATTTTTATATTTAAAATCTGTATTTTTATATTTTAAAATCACATACCAGACTGTCTTCTTAACTACCATAATTACTGATAAATGGGGGGGGGAGTAAAACTCCTGAACAAATAAGTAAAAGTTTGATAAATTTCTTCTTCTAGAGACTCTTTTACGCTATTACAGAAACCCAGGAGATCATTTAGCATGATGGCTGCACTAATCAATTGATGTTCTACATTAGCCCAGTTTGCCAAAATCTCCCAGGGACATAAAATAACTGGCATAAAAATGTTGATTAACCAAGTGGACTCACACTGAGAATTTTTAAGCAGGTAAATCCACAATGCACTTACTTAATGGGATGTCTTCTCGATATCCCCTGGGAACTGTGCACTTATTAAGCAATCAGTGAGGTTCTAAAAGATTCATCTAATAATGTCAGTTATGGCCACACATATAATTACAGAAGTGAAGCATCTGTGACTCAGGAATATTAGGAGCATATTCATTAGATATAAGTCATCAAAAATGTCAAAGTTTCTATGACTGTACTCATTGGAGAACGAAATTAAGATAAAAGTGAAGCGTCATTAAAACACCATCATAGGGACGGTAGTGAGAATAATCTCTTTTTTTTAAAACTAGATTTATAACAGGTTTAATTAAGATTTGGGCGACAGTCAAAGGCAGAAAAATATAGAGCAAAATTAATGGATATTTTAAAGCATTATTTTCACTTACTGATTCATTTCTGCTTGACTGATTTTGGATTCACTAAATATTGTGAATGAGTATATTTTAAACTATAAAAACGCATTATAATCTTATTGAGTTTAAATATGAGAGACTTGTAATTTAAATATTCATTTTGTTAGGAATAAAATTAGAATGTTAATAAAGCAGACAAATGATAAAAGTCTATTGTTTCTTTCCTTCTTAAAGTATGATGCAAATTTAGGTGCAGAATCTATTGTGCATAATTTAACATATGTGCCTTGTTGAGTATACAAAAAAGTAATTATACAATGGAAGAAAGAAAGCATCTTTAATAAATGGTGCTGGCATAACTGGATGTCAACCTGTGAAAGAATGGAAATAGATCCATATCTATCACCATGCACAGAATTCAAGTCTAAATGCATTAAAGACCTCAATATATATCTGACCACACTGAACATGATAGAAGAGAAAGTGGAAAGTAGATTGCAACACATGAGCATTGGAGACCACTTCCTACGTATAACCCCAGTAGCACAGACAACAAGAGCAACAGTAAATAAATGGAACCTTCTGAAACTGAGAAGCTTCTGTAAAGCAAAGGACATTGTCATTAAGACAAAAAGGCAACCTACTGAATGGGAGATCTTCACCAACCCCACATCAGACAAAGGTCTGAGCTCCAAAATATATAAAGAACTCAAGAAACAGGACATGAAAATTCTAATCAACCCAATTAAAAAATGGGGTACTGAGCTGAAAAGAGAATTCTCAGCAGACAAAGTTCGAATGGCCAAAATACACTTAAGGTTATGTTCAACCTCCTTAGCGATCAGGGAAATGCAAATCAAAACAACTTTGAGATTCCATCTTACATCTGTCAGAATGGCTAAAATCAAAAACATCAATGATAGTATATGCTGGAGAGGATGTGGAGCAACGGGAACACTAATCCATTACTGGTGGGAATGCAGACTTGTGCAACCACTTTGGAAAGCAGTGTGGCGGTTTCTCAGGAAATTATTAATCAATCTACCTCAGGATCCAGCAATACCACTCTTGGGAATATACCCAAGAGATGCCCAATCATACTACAAAAGCATTTGTTCAACTATGTTCATAGGAGAATTATATGTAATTGCCAGATCCTGGAAACGACCTAGATGCCCCTCAATAGAAGAATGGATAAAGAAAGTGTGGAATATATACACATTAGAGTACTACTCAGCAGTAAAAAATAATGACATTTTGAATTTTGCATGCAAATGGATGGAAATAGAAAACACTATCCTGAGTGAGATAACCCAGACCCAAAAATATGGAATGTACTCACTCATTAGTGGACTCTAGCCATAAACAAAGGACATTAAGCCTATACCTGACAAGTCTAGAAAAGCCAAATAAATCTCTTTTTTTAGCACTCCCCCTCTATCTTGCCTCCAACCCTCCTCCCTCCTGTACCCTCCCTTCTAGTTCCCATTCCTTCAACCGCCCAACACCTGCCACCAATTTACCCATATCTTTTTTTGAAACTTCCCTTTCCCAGAGAAATCTATGCATCCCTCTTTATCCTTCCTTGTTATCTAGTCTCTCTGGTTATCCAATACGTTTATTCTTAACAACCGCCTAAGAGTGAGCACATACCATGTTTATCTTTCTAGATCTGGGTTACCTAACTCAGAATGATGTTTTTTCTTTGTTTTTGTTTTGTTTTTTATTAGTTCTATCAATTTGTCTAAAAATGTCTTTATATAAACAAATAATAAACAACAAATTCAGTCATAATTTCAGTCAATCTGGAACAGTTGTCCATTTGCATGAAATATTGGTTTAAACATTGAAAAACATAGGTATGAATGTAGCAAAAAATACATTGAAAATGTATTGAAAAAAATCTATTGAAGTGTGGATAATGGAAATTCTGTGAGAAATGGAAGGCGACATTTTCTTTTTTAATATTGTAAACTTCAACAGCTTCATACATTGACGACATACTCTATAGGTGGTAATCCCAGGCTTTAGCAATAATTGGTCATGTACCACTAATTTCACTAGCAAGTAAACATATTAATCAGTTCATCACTTAGTAGCCTATTAGTAACAGGAGACTAGCTGGATGATACTCGTCATCATAATCTACTGCCTTTAAAGACCATGATTTATCACTAGCCTCATCCTGTCTCTACTTCATTGCTACATAAAGGGAAACCATGATTTGTTTGAGTGTTTTTGAAGGAGAAATGTGGTTTATGTGTATATTTGTTAATGTTTATGTGTACAAGTGCATATGTATGTGTCTTTAGAGGTGCATATATATGAAAAACGGACATATGTTAAATCTCTTCCTCTATTGGTCTCCACTTAATTTTGAGACACAGACTCTCATTGAAACTGACATATAAAGGTATGGAGATACTCAACACTGTCATGGATTATCTTCTCTGCAATTCTTCTGTGCAGCATCATGTGACATTTTATGTGTGGGAGATCTTCTGATCTCAGGGCTTTGTGTTTTTGTAGGAAGTATTTATGTCACTGGGCCACCATTCCAGCCCATCCACTGCAATTTACATTTTTGTTTATATTATTTTTAATTATTTTGCTAAACTAAAACTGTGCAGACTATTAGATAAATTTTTCAGTTAATTTACCATTCACCAGATGATGAGGGACTGGGTAAACATTTTCTATTATACAATGTTAAAGCCATAATATTTTTTCATAACCGGATGTTTCTTAAAAGTACTGAAAAATGTTTCGAAGTAATATATAGTGTGATGGTACTGGATACTGAATTTTGTGAAGTAGCAATAAACAATAAACAGGACAAAGAGAACAGGGACAAACTCCTTAAACTTCAAGTGCACAGCAAGTTATCTCAAGAATTCTAAGAGTAGACGAAATAGTCTTTCCCAGTGAAGAGCAGAGAGATTGGTTATCCATTATGCAATGGTCAGCCCTGAAAACATCCATGTAATTAACATTATACAGACCTAATATGGTGAAATTTAAGATTGCATATGAAAATACATTTATGCCTATAACAACAATTAATAAATATGAGGCCATGAGCTTGAAAAAGATCAAAAAGGAGAATATGGGAGGGTTTGGGACAAAGAAAGATAAGGGAAATATGATGTGATCATATACTATTATCTCAAATAATTAAGTAATTTATAATAATAAATAAAATATCTCAGAGCAAATCCTATTTCCAAAATATTGTTTCTTTATATTAATAACAAGTTATGACATATATAATTTAAATGAAGCAAATAGATATCTACGTATATTATATAAATCAACATTTTCTTTTGAACTAAATGCACAGAGGAGGAAAGTTTCCTTAACAGAGAAAAGAAAAAGTAAGAGAAAGTGAGAGAAAATGAGAGGAGTAAAATTATGTTAGCTACTAACATATTTTAGCTCAAAGAATTCTTAATTGCCTGTATTTTATGGCAATTTTGCAGAGTTAGCATAGTATTAGATTTGGTGTGGACTTAATGTAGGTGGATACACACCTAAGTGTGGGAGAAAAAATTTAAACTGGATGTTAAACATCTTAAAGCCTTTTATTGCAATGACTTTTTTTTTAAATCACAATTAATCCTCAGACTGTTGGGGTACATTTGATTAACTATTTTCTCTCTCATACATATAGTCATTGAAATATTGTTTCCTCACTCATTCCGAGAGAGGTAACCAAATAAACAAAAATAATATGTTTTCTCTCAATTGGGCGCTTTAGCAACGGGTCTTCAGATATGTGTGTTGCATCTGCAATACTCACAGATATAAGGAAATTAGTCAAGGTCATGAGAGGGATGGGGTTTAAAGTAAAGGAATATAGAACATAGCAATATAATTATAAATTGTTAATGGATGTAATGGTTCATGAAGGATTGAAGAATGTACAGGGCAAGAGGGATAATTAAAAACAATTTCAAAAGTAATATGCAAATGTAATACTATAGAAGCGTCCTA
Source organism: Chionomys nivalis (assembly GCF_950005125.1). Classification (NCBI taxonomy): domain Eukaryota; kingdom Metazoa; phylum Chordata; class Mammalia; order Rodentia; family Cricetidae; genus Chionomys; species Chionomys nivalis. Next base: position 22,513,158 of record NC_080097.1, on the reverse strand, counting down.
AAAGATATACCTACCTACACACACTACATACACACAAACACATGCATACCGAGACAGACAGACAGATAAAGATAAAATATTAAAAATTTTTAAATAGAATTAACCTAAAGGAATGAAATTACTTGTACTAGACACCATAGGCTAACAAAATACAGTGCAAGGAAAAGGTTGCCTCCTTTGCAAATGTTGGAAAATGAAGTACCATAGACCCACAAACATTGTAAGATACCATCAATGTTGGTGGTTATCCTTTGAAGTTAGACAATATGATCTAATTTTTTGAGACACCATGCACTTGAACTGTAAATGTGGAAATATCAAGCTGGTATTACACATGGTAGTTTTCATGTGCTTTAAGGACACACACGCGCTGCCAGATGAGAAAAGGAATCACGAGTTATACCTAGATGTGATTGTTTGCTAAAACAATGAACATCCTGACAAGACATGCCCCCTGGTGACATGATATCTTAATACCATGTCATGGAAATACAACAGCGTTCTGATTTGACTTAATGACCACTTCTTAAGCTGAAACCCATATTTGGCACAATTACCGCAGTCGTAACAGGCATAAACATGTCAAAGTCTCCAGGGGTGGATTTACTGCTATTTCTGTACTAAGTGAATATAGTATTAAACAAACTACTAATGACTTGCTTTTATACTCATAAATGAGAGCTTCAGTCAATTTTCATCAGAAAAGCTTCTTTTTGCAATTCAGGGTGCTCGAAACAAAGGCTTAAAACTGATTAAATTTCAGCAAATAAACGGTCGTGGAATGTTGAAAATAAGACATCCAGATGACAGCAAGTGTCTTCAGGGTCAAGGGTCAGCGTGGTAGAGGGGAAAGGAAGGTTGTGATAGTCATTGGTGTTTGGTGATAACAAGAGAAGAGTGTTTTCTATGCACAGCCATCCAGCCTCACATTGAATTCACAACGGTTACAGCATCATGCACAAAGTCTCTGTTGGCACCTGTCAGGCAGGAATCTAGCATGGAGAGGAAAAGTGGCTATGAAATATCACCACTATTTATTTAGCTATCCATAATTAATTGCAACTGGAAGAGGTAGACTCTCTAAGGGAGAGGCCTTACATTCGGTATATATGGGCAGTACAAACAGTACTTGATGATTTAACAACAAAAAGACAAAAACATTTTCATAATGTATTAGTTATATTTTTGTTGCTATTTTAAAAAAATAATCAAAGCAGTTTATATAATAAGGAATTTATTTGGACTTATAGTTCAAGAAGAATGAGTGTCCAGGATAGCAGAGCATGGCAAAAGATAGAAGGCGTAGAGAAGGAGGAAGAAACTGAGAACTTATATACTCTACTGCAAGCATGAAGCAGAGAGAGAGACAGAGACAGAGACAGAGATCCAGAAAGATCACAACTTAAATACCTCACTAAGCAGTACTAGCAAATTGGGACCAAGTGTCAAAGCGTGTGTGTCTGTGGAAGATATTCTCATTCAAACTAGCCCAAACTGGGTGTGTGATCAAGGGATATGGATCTTGGAAGAATGAGAAGAGGGGTAAATATAATCAAAATCTGCTGTGATTGAGAAAACCACAGAGACAGCTGACGGTAGCTAGTGGGAGCTCATGGATTCTTGACTGACAACTGGGGAACCTGTATGGGACTGAACTAGACCCTTTTAATGTGGGCGACAGTTCTGTGGCTTGATCTTTTGTGGGGGCTGTTGGCAGTGGGACCAGGACTTATCCTGGGTGCATGAACTGGCTTTTTGGAGGCCATTCCTATAATGGGACATCTTGCTCAGCCTTGATACAGGGGAGAGAGGCTCGGTCCTGCTTCAACTTGATTTGGCAGGCTTTGTTGACTTCCCAAGGAAGGTCTTAAGCTCCCTCAAGCATGGATTGGGAGTGGGATGCATGAATGTTGGGGGAGAACGGGAGAAGCAGAGGGAGAGGGCCCTGGAGTTGGTATGTAAAATGAAAAAAAAAAATAACAAAGCAAACAATACAAAACAAAAACAAAATTCTCAAAGAACTAATGAAAAATAAAAATGAGAAACAAAACAGAATATCTATTTTATTCATTTCCTTTATGTCTTCAATAATGACTGTAGTTTCTGTTATACTTAAAGAGTCTTCTTACTTTGTATCTGACCTTGAGCTTGTCCATAGAATTTAAAGAGAAAGCACATATTACAATGATGTTGCTAATCCATTTGATTTGTTATTCTTTAGTTCTAAAGAGCTTGAATGGGAGGAAAATAAGACAACTAATGGGAAATTACATTCTGGAAACATCAATGCTACTAATTTTCCCAAATAGGTGGGAAAGACACTGATGGCACATCCCACTGTTCCTAATGGCCTAAGACCAAACTAAGGTGTATCCTGAGTTTTAAATTTGACCCATCTCATGGAAAAAAGGCAATTCAGATCCCATTTCACCAAATAATCTTCTCTGAAACATTAGCTTTCACTCCATTTAGCCTTAACTCATATTCAGTTTTGTTATTAATTTCAAGGCAAAAATACATTTTGATTGACACTGTTAGATTTTTCTTCCATTTCTGCCTTGATGTAATTTATTGTTATTATTATTCTATTTCACCATTTGATGAAATTATATATATATATGCACTATATTTACATTATTTCCTTCTAATTCTCTTCCCACTCTAACTCCTCTTGTACTCCCAATTTCCCATCAAATTATGATCTGTTCATCTTTAAATATTGTGTGCAGTATGCTACACACAAGCACACACACGTAGAAAAGGAGATACATTCAGACAGAGACAAAAAAGAGATAGAGAGTTAGAGACAATGAGGGTGAGAAAAACTTGGAAAGAAAGACAGAGACAAAGAGATACACAGTAAGAGTACTTGCTCGGTGGTAATAGCACATATCTTTAATTCCAGCACTTGGGAGGCAGAGACAGAAGACAGGTCTACTTCTGTGAATTCAAAACAAACCTGGGCTACAAAGTAAGTTCCCGGACAGTCAAACCTACACAGAAAAAGTCTCTTGTAAAACAAAAACAAATGAGCAAACCAATAAAACAAACAAAAACAAAACAAAATAAAGAGAGAGCTAGTTCATGGCATTTAAGACAGTAGTTCTCAACTAGCAGGTGATAACCCCTTTGAGAACACATATCAGATGCTCTGAATATCAGATATTTCCATTACAATTCAAAGCAGTAGCAAAATTACAAAATTAAGAAGTTGCAATAAAATAATTTTATGCTTGGGAGTCATCACAACATGAGAAACCATATTAAAGGGCTCAAAGTATGAAGAAGGTTGAAAACCTCTTAGTGTTTCTGGGATGGATATGTGGTCAGAGCTGATTATCCAAGTTTTCCTAGCCTATCTGGGATTCACACTAGAAAAGAATGACTGTCCCTTTATAGTAGTCATTATTTACCTGCAATTCCTCATCAAGGGATGGGTTCTACTGAGATTTCTCCTACTTATGGTGACGTTCCAACTGGCTTTTTAATTGTTCAGTTCTTGCTTAGGTGATGGTATGGTTTATATGACATGGGTGTTGCTTGCCTGTATATGTATAAAACACAACACTGTAGATGAAGTTTAGTGCTCTGTTTATTTTAGTCATTTTGTCCCTTCTCCAGCAATGTTCTCTGAGCCTGAAGTGTAGACACAGATGTAGTTTTTTCGGTGGCAACACCGTGATCTATTGTTCTCTCAGTTGAGCAGTGGCTTCTGTCTGCTGCAAAAAGAAGAGGCTTTGGCAAGGAGTGAAAATGAGTTGTATCTGTGGGTATAATTCTATTCAACTATCAGCAAAATATAAATCATAAAATTTTCAAGTAAATGATTAGAACTAGAAAATACAACACTGAGCAATATAACAAACCACGGAAATATAAACACTGCATATCCTTTATTATTTATGGATTCCAACTCTGAAACTTTAAATATGGGTGCAAACCCTGGATTCATTGAAAAAAGTAGGAAACTAGAAGGAAAAAAATGTTGGTGAGGAGTTCTAGAGAGTAAAATAGTAGGGCATAGGTGGTAAGGAGGTCCTTCTGTTTATGTGCTGCTTTCATTGGGTAATCAATAAAGAAACTGCTTGGCCTGATTGGGCAGAACTTAGGAAGGTGGAGAAGACAGAACTGAATGCTGGAAAGAGGGACAGAGTGAGAGACGCCATGGATCTCCTTTCTGAGACCAACGCTGGTTAGAATCTTGCCAGTAAGCCACAGTCACATGGCAATGCACAGAATAATAGAAATGTGTTAAATTAAGATGTAAGAGTTAGCCAATAAGAAGTTAGAGCTAATGGCCAAGCAGTGTTTTAATTAATACAGTTTCTGTGTGGTTATTTCAGGTGTAAGCTAGCTGGGCAGCCAGGACAAACTAAGCCCCCCCACACACTCTCCACGCAACACCTAGGTACTGTACAGCAAAATTGAGAAATTCAGCGGCTCCATTAACTGAGGAGGGGAGAGGGAACAGAAGTTGAGAGAGTGGGGGAGTAGTGATAAAGAACACTAATAAAACATTTTAGGTTACTTAACATGCATTGTTCTTTATTGTCTTTCAGAAACCGAAGGGAAACAGTCTTTTGCTGTACTTGCCTCCCACTGTGGAGAATAGAGCTCAAATTAACCTGGAAGTCCCCTCTACGGCAAAGTACTTGAAGGTACTGTGAAAACTGCCTCTGAAAAGAAATCATGAGTAGTGTTACCTAGCTGTAGAGCCTATGAACCATTATTGCCAGCACAGCAGAGTATACTTAAAACAGCATTAGGGATGTATTATCTTTGGAGAAACAAAGGGAAGGGAATTCAATTTAAGGCCCAATCACTGGGCCTTAACCTAGACAACTTCCCACAGCTGGTGAGGACCTGAATCTAAAGATCTAATTCCATCACTTTCCTAATCCAGTGTAACGCTTTGTTATAATAACTCTTGTGAAGTCACATAGATAGTATACATTCTGATTAAGTCTGCCCAGCCACATTTCCATGTCAGAAGCTGATTCTTCATATCATCCAGACACAAAATAGGCTCACATTCATTAGCCAAAAGCCATGGATATTTTAGTATTTTTATCTTCAGAATTTATAGTTTTTTAGTGACATAATTGTTTAATACAAGCATATATGAAGAAGTCTCCTTTTCTATTATTCAAAGAATTACATGGGGCACATATGAAAACAAAGTATTATTCCACAATTATGAAGGTGTGTTTTAATTTTTAAAATATCAAGGCAAAGAACTAAATATGAATGAAAAATGGTCTGCTGGTCAGAGAGAAGCCATGCAGCCACCCAAAGGAGACAGTCACACAGAACCCTTGCCAGTAAGCCACAGCCATGTGGAAATAAACAGGTTAATAGAAATGGGTTAATTTAAGATATAAGAGTTAGTAAGAAATACGCTTAAGCTATTTGCCAAGCAGTATTGCAATTAATACAGATTTCTGTGTGATTATTTCAGGTCAGGGCAGCGGGAAAAGAATTAGTGGCCTCTGCCAACAGTCTGGTTCATTGGAATTTTTTTTTTTTTATTTTCAAATGTTAAGAAAAAAGTAAAAGGTCAGCAAAAATATTTTCACATATTAATCCTGCCACAAAATATCTCTGAAGCATTAATTCCCCTTGGTGTGCAGTAATAAAGACTGTACATGAAATACACAGGAACATTAAATATACAAATGCATAGGCAGTCATAAATGCTAAACACTGCCTGGTTTTAGCATATCTATAAAGCCTATTTCTGCATAACAATTAACTAAGTCATGCTGTTTCAGCACCAAATGGCCAGATAAAGTGTAGATGCTTCCGTATGTTAAATGTAAATCCTACTGACCAAGTAACAAGGGACATATATTTTTTTTCATAAGTAAATCTTGCTAATAACAAAGAAAGAAATACAAAACTAGCTTAAAATTACAATAATATTTCTTTTGAAATAGATTGAAACTATCTTCCTTTAGTAAAAGGAAGCATTTTTTACACCTTAAGAGAAATCAATAGGAAAAGGTTACACAGCAAAGAAAATCACTCTTGTTGTCTGCACCATGATTTATAATGAAGGCTTTGTGTAGGAAATCTATTAATGCAGACATAATCCTGTCCTCTGTTGGGAATACAATAATTGGGTTCTCCCCAGCTGCCCTGTTGTCCACTATAATGATTCAGGTATTTCAAATTTGCATTTACTGCATAAATTGTGTAACATATAGACTGAAAATTGTCTTAACTTCATTAATCTGGGGTTGTCATTAGCTCTTAAATACTTAATAATGTTCGGGCTAAATGCAATGAATCGCTCCTAAACTGCTGTGCACTGTTTGATAAAACATTTCATGCCTAACTCAATATGAAGACAATCCCCAAACTCCCTTGTTCTCTTCCACTGTGAACAATTTCATTGCTATTTTCAGCATACATGCAAAGGTTCTTTCATTTGTTCAGTCCTTGAACAAAGCAGCATTTTATTATTTTAAATGACATGGATAAGGAGCCTCCATCTATTACTAAAGTTCTGTAAAAGAGACATTACTAATAGAAACACACAGGAGAAAACACAAGAACATAAGCCACCTCAGCAACAGATGTGTGGGCAAAACTCATCTGTTTTAAAGAATTCATTATTTATGATATCATATTTTAGGGTTAAGTGTTTAGAGAGATCACAAGCTGAAAAGTTCTAACAGTATCAATACTACTAGTGTTCAATCAAATTGATATAATATTATTCCTGAATAATTGAATAACTGTCTACTCAACACAAATATGGAATCTACAACAGGGCGGAGGATACCATATAAACCAAACCGTAAGTTTTATTGCTGTTACCAACTGGAGTGTAGCTGAGGAGTATATAGCAGAAATGACTCAAACTTCATTAGCAAAGACCATGCCAGAATAAGGGATGCCAGTGAAAATAAGAAATCTGGAGAACACTGTTCAACTAGCAGACAACTCATTGGGTTATAGAGTGTCTTTCTCAGGTAGCTGTTGTTCTGAACCTCTTTTAGACAGCTCAGCTGGTTTATTTTCCAGACAGGCCTATTGGCCGTTGCTTCTTCTAGGTATCTCAGATGGTGTGATATAGTCTTTTTTTTTTTTTCTTTTGGACTTTTAAGACAGGGTTTCTCTGTAGTTTTTGGTGCCTGTCCTGGAACTAGCTCTTGTACACCAGGCTGTCCTCGAACTCACAGAGATCTACCTGCCTCTGCCTCTCGAGTGCTGGGATTAAAGGTGCGTGCCTCCACCACCCGGCTGTGTGATATAGTCTTAATAGCACTCCTTAATACATATACAAGCTTGGAGAAAGTTTCAGGAATTTTCTGAGATTTGAATAGTTTGTTTCCCAAGAATTAAAGATGTTTCCCTTCAAATGGAATTTTCTCCTATGCCTAGAACACACTGAATCTTACTGAGCATCCAACAAAGTTGGAATGTTTTTCCCAGAGAAAATTTTTATATAATTATCAAACTCTCTTCAGAATTTTATACAAATTCTTATAGATCTGAGGAGCTCACAGACATCATTAGAGAAGTATCCTTGTACAGAGAGCAATAATTAACAATAGGAATCTCACATGAAATGGAAGTTCAGAAAATAGGTGTTGGAATACTCAGCCACAAATGCGGACCCCTATAATATATGTAACATTACCAATGAAATTATCTATTCAAAATAAAGTGATATTTTGTTTGTGTTTTAACAAATGAAGTTTGCCTGAAGATCAAGAGAGGCAGAAGGATCTCTGTTAGTTCAAGGACATCCTGTGCTATATGACATTGAATCTATTTAAAAGAGAAATGGTTCACAGAAAGCACTTGGGATTACACACCTTTAATCCCAACATTAGGGAGGTAGAGACAGGAATGGTATGACTGGGAAGAGAGAGGAATATAAGACAGGAGAAGACAGGAGCTCAATGAAGTCTGAGGAGCAGTCTGAAGTGTACTCTAAAGCAGTTAGTATGAGAACGCAGTCGGAGGGACAGTGTGAGGATTGGTAGAGAAAGGATCGCCCTTTCAGTCTGAGGATTTGGTAGAGGTAAAAGGTCTCTCTAGTGGCTGGCTACACTGCTTCTCTGATCTCTCAGCTTTCATCCCCTAATATTCAACTCCAAGTTTCTAATAAGAACAAATATAATTTGTGTTTCATCACATCAAATGAATTACATACAATACATGGTTAATGGGAGCTTATGGATCACTGAGAAATAATATTGAGAAGTCAGACAGTAAATAGCAAGTCTTTGCAAGCTAAAGTTGCTGCCAAATTCAAGGTCAAAGGAGTGCTCCAATAAAATATTCCATTCATGTTGAAAACATTATAGATTACTGTAAAAGTACCACTGGATAGTTAAGATGTGTGTTTCTTGGTATATTTTTCACTGACTTTCTGTGACTTGGCTGGAAATATTTCCATAAGCCAGTGGGTGCTTAATAATATCTACCTTAGAATTGGCTAGAAGTAATGTCTGACTTGGAGTGTGCCATCCAGGATGTTCCATTGTAGGAGAATTACATTTTAAAATATCTTTTAAGGTTTATAAGAAAATAATGAATTCAAAATCTATTTATTTTTAATACTATTTATTATTTATATGTGTGTTGTAGAATGCACATGCAATCAGAATAGTTTCTGTTTCAAACGTGTTTTCTTTTCCACAGGAAGAATAATTGTTGTATTTATCAATCTTTTACAAATTAATATTCAATTTTAATAATAAAACACTCTGATCACTAGATACAGTATATCTATGTATGTATTTATGTATAGACATATATATGGTGAAATTTTTTCTACTATCAAAAATAAATGAACTACTGTCATTCTTTCAATTGAATGAGTCTTCCTATATCATGAAATATGAAATAAGACATTTAAATGCCTATATGTTTTTGCATGATTTTATTTTTATGAAAATTTGCCTTTAATAAAATCATTTACATATAGATAAATGTTGAAAAGCATGATAGAAAATGGTTTCTTTCTGAAGTGAAAGAAATTTTCTAAATTTTCACCAATGTGAAAACACTGAAAATGTTGATATTTTATCTTTTAAGTGGTGAATGTAATGGTTTCGGCTTGTGTTTCCCTAATTCCTCGTTTTTTTACGTATTTTTGTAAAAAATGCTAGAAAACAAAGAGAATATTCATACATTAGCTGATCAACTATCATTATGAGGTATTCTACTCAGGGCAATATATTTTTTATCACTTATTATTAACATAAGAGCCATTAGTTTGATCATGACATGCATTTGTACTTTATGGATTTAACAGAAGATTTTAAGAATTGAAGGTGGAAAAGCCATGAGAGCCCAAGTTTATTATCTGGCCCAGACTCAGTTTGTTCTCCAGGAATGAGTGGACTCTCAAAAGAATTGATTAAAGACACGTAGTTACAAATAATTAAATGGTGGTTTTAGGTTGCAATGCATTGCTTACTTTGAATTTACTTTTTTTTTTTAATGTTGAAAGATGGTGCCTGAAACTCCACACTTGAGCTTCTTAGAAAGATATTAAAATTTGTAAAACAAAACAATGCTAAATATACTAAGGTCATTTAACATTATTTCATGCAACTATCTAGGGTTGACTGACTGGGAAAGAATGATCTATGTAACAGATAGTCTCTAAGGAAAAGTGGTTCTCTTTCTATTAGCAGTGATTAACCTAGCTATTCATCTAGGGGTGAAACTGTGGTGTTTTTTCTACCCACATTGGTGTATTAACTGGTAATACACAAACCAGTCTACTTCCTGACCTCATGTGACATTAAAATCTAGGTGTATACTTCGCTGGAATACAGTTAAGTATACTTCTTGACTTGATGCAATGTTAAAATCTAACTGTATGCTTAGCTGGAACACAATTAACAAAGACTGGATTTTAAGGCAAATCGGATATTAACCATCTCTGTCTCTTTACTGTTGTGTGATATATACTAAGTTTCTAAAAGGTTTCTTCAAAAGGCAGAGGTATTGTTTCAACCCTGACCTCTGCTGAAGCAGTGGAATGATTTCCCCTTGGGCAAAAATTGATTTCTCCTGTTTCTTTTGTACTATAATCAATCCTTCTCCTTCTCTCCACATTAAAAATTACCATTAAAGATATTTAGAACAAGTATATTCCCTAACAGAGAAACAGAATTTTAATTAAAAAATAATTGTGAAATGTCCAATTTTCCATAAAATCAAATAATTCCTAAACAGCTTTTTTATGAGAAGTTTTACAAAATGAGTTTTTTAATTATATGAATAAAATTGGATTGCTTTTCTCATTCAGAAAGAAAACAAATTATTGTTCCCAGTTTTCTGAAGTACCCTGATATAATCAAAGGAGCCTGAAGGCAAAAGAGTCCAGCCTTTCTTATCCTGACATATCTGATGAGAAAAGGATCCTTTTAAAGTGTTCCAAAATTAAAAGAATATTATTTAGTTTAGATGTGAATCTTCCCAATGAAATGATTTGATATAATAGAAAAGCCATTATAGAGTTTTACAAAGTGAATTTTAATGTTTGGAGGACATTTCTAAAGTTCTTGAAATTCTGTTGACTCTGTTTCTGAGTACCAAATATACAACAGCTCTACAAACCTTCAAATCTTTAGATAATAAAGAAAATTATTTTTTAATAATGAGCTGTATGTATGGTGAATGATGTGTTGTTATATTTGATGACAATTGATACTGGGGTTAGGAAGAATCATTTTTCTTTAGGATATGGTCACTAACAAGGGTCCTCTGGCTTATCGGATGACATGTGAACACAAGGTGGCATATATGGGTTTTAGTATGTTAAGAATATAATTAAATAAATTCCTATTTTGTTATAAAATGAGTCATTACAAGTTAAGAATAAAACTGCCCTTCCTGGAAGCACTAATTTAAATTGAAGTATTCAGCAATATTTGGGAGTGAGCTATATTGGGAGTGATCATGACTAAAATTTGTTGTGTATGTGAAAAGAATATGGAAAGAATTAATATATTATAGAGTAAGTTATTGAATAAAATTAAAATGAAAGACATATATTTTGAAGAAAACATGATGATGGGTCTTGGAGGGCTTTGGAATGGAGAGTTGAGGGGTATGTTCAAGATACAATCTGAGTATAAGAAGTCTCATAAGGTCCCACACCTTGATTAATAGCTGTTATGGAATGAAAATCTGTGTTCTTAAGGGATGAGTGCTCCAATCACAAGTGATTGTAACTACACACATAAACGTAACAACACTAAATGCACTCAGCAAACTGTATTCATATTTACATGTTATTCTATGCATCTCTCTGTCTTTCTTATTCCATTGCTTGCTGGTTGACCCCTGGCATCCTCCTCTCCTTCTCTTTTTCTCCCTTCACTCCTTCCCTGAATTTCCCCTCCTAATTATTATTTCTGCATGCCAGCCTCACCTAGCCTGTCTCTTGTCTAGCTATTGGACTTTATTTGACTAACCAAGAGTTTTATGCAGGCAAAGTAACACAGCTATACACAATTAAACATATGAAACATAAAAAAAAATGCAACACATCATTGCATCATTAGAAAGTATTCCACAGCATAAACAAAATTAATACATCTCAAGCACATTCTACAACAGAAAATCATATGTTTGTGTACTCATGTAGAAAATTTTCAAATATAATATAAAGCAATATATAGAATGGATGTATGATAGTTTAAAAAACTCAATAGAGGCCTGAGTCTCATTAACTGTTTACCCTAAGGCAATACCTGGTTCCAAGAAATACCACAACCTGAGACGCCTTGGTGCCACCCAGAAACAGACCTTTCAAAGGGAATTCCTAACGTTCCAACTGTTGTAGATTATTGTAGATAGGATCACCTGATGTCCCTCAGCCCAGCACACCTATCTCCTTTCATCAAGATACCCCTAGACAAATGTCAGCCAATCAGGCGTCCTGAACCTTAGAAATCCCTCACCTCAACCTCTGCTACGATTAAAACCCACCCCAACTGAGGTCAAGGCTCTCTCCTGGGAGAGACTGAGTTCAAACTTGAATAAGAGTAAAGGCTCTTTTACATACAGGAAAAAAAATGAATAAAATTTTAAAATCTAAATTTGAAAAAGCTAAGTTAAAGTAACAAAACTTTAAATGTGAGTATAAAAAGGTAAATAGAAAAGAATTTTAATGAAATTAATATTATTATAGTCATCATTATTTTTCCAGCTACTAAAACATCTGGAGATATTTTTTTTAATCATGATTCATGTGCTGGTCAACTCCAGGACCTTGTTAAATTGAAACTCTATCTCTGAGTAGCCATCTCTACTCCTGGGTTTTTGGCTTTGTTCTTAACACATTTTTAAGGATTGTGCTGAACTCACAGGGTATCTTAGCCAGAGATTACAATCATAACCCATCTGCCTCAACTTCCATATAGTTAGGATTATAGCTTTGTATAAAAACTATAAGCAGAGACAAATTTTTAATGGACTATTCTTCACCATGTTAAAAAATTTCAATATAATGAGATGGTTGTGAAATATTATTTAAGATTTATTACATTCGTGTATAGTACAGAATATGACTTTAACTTTAAATTTGTGTTACTTTTGTTATGCTGAATTTATTTAGCAATGTAAGAATTTGAGATTATTATGTAGAGATATTTTGTATCTATTTCACTTTGCCTGTCTAAGGCACCTGGTTGGTTTAATAAAAAGTTGAATGTCCAATAGCTAGGCATAAGAAAAATTAGGCAGGGATGCCAGGGAGACATAATAAATAGGAGGAAAAATCTAGAAGATAGAAGAATGAGAGATGAAGGGGAGAGAAAAATAGACATACCTAGGACAAGGAGACAGCTAGACACCAGACAGACAGACACAGAAAAACAAGGAAAGTAAGAAATAAAGAAGTAAGAAAGGTAAAAAGCCTTGAGGGAAATGGTAGATAAAGAAAAACAGGTTAATTTAAGTAAAAGACCTGAACAAAAATGTTCATAAGCTAGAATGATCATTGGCAACTAATAGTAAGTCTCCACATCATAATTTGGGAGCTGGTTGGTGGCCTAAAAGAAAATGTCTGGTACATGAGTCATGTCTGAAAAAGAACTTAATAAAAAATGGACAATGTCTTTAGTAATTTGGGGAGTAATAGATTTATTTTAACCTTTGTTACAATATATTAACTAGGACTGTTTTATAGAATTTTAGGAATTTCCATCAACCAGAAAGTTTGTAATTATATTAATGAATAATTATTTATTTGTAATATTATTTGAATACTACACAGTAAACAATAAAAGACATTTTTAAAAATCACTGAAGTGTAGTTCTACCTTTAGTAAATAGAGTGTTGTGGTTTGAATTGGAAAAAGCCCTAAGGGATTTTGTTTTGAATGTCTGGTCTCCTGTACTGAGTTCTCCCTTCAAGAGATGGACCTAGGTTTTAAGAAGTGGATCACTGAGAATGAGCCTTTGATATATGATACCTGGTCTTTCCCAGGTGCTGGTCATATTCTCTGCGTTTTGGATTCTGAAAAATTTAGAAGTCTTCACCAAAAGTTCCTACTTCCCCTTTTCTTCCCCACGGCAGGTTAACACCATTTGAAGCCATGAGCTATAGCAAACCTTCTCTCAGTCACACAAAAGCAACTAATTCTAAATTTTTGCATATGTGGATATTTAATGATGTCTTTTGTATTAGTAAGTGTGCATATCTGTGTGAGTGTGAATTTGTGTCCAAGAGCCCATAGAGGACAGAGAGGGAATAAATCCCTCTCCAACCAAAGTATAGGCAGGTGTGAACCACCATATGTGGGAGCTGTGTATCAAAGTCTGATTGATAGCTAGAGCAGTAAGTGCTATTAGCTGTTGAACTGATTCTGAAGAACCTAAATTGTATTTCATATATTATTTAATATGAAAGATTAACTTGCTACTAAAGTTCAAATGAAGAATGAAAAACACAAATCCTCTTGCTTTTGGTACAATTCCTTTGCATCAACTTCACAAAAACAGCTACTTTCATTTTCTATTTTTATAAAGCAAGTGAAATCATGTTGTTTGTTGATATTATATTTTGGCTTTCAAAGTACTATCAAATCACATTAATATATTTCAATTCCTGTAATCCAAATGATTTTGTTATGTTGCATTTTACCAAATTTAAAATATGGCATTCATAATTACCCAGTGTTTAATAATGAAAACCAACAGAGTATACAGTAAGACTTTCCTTCAATGATTTTGTTGCTATCTGTGCATTCATAAGTCAATAATTAATTATTATTGGAGAATCTGTTTCACACTGCTGACTAGTATTGGGCTGTCAGTCAAAATTTTCTACTGTTTTATACATGAAACAATTGTCCAGCTGTGTCACTTTGCATAGAAAAAAGTAACATCATTTACACATGATCAATAATTATTCAAATATGAATGAGGAAAAGGAGGAAGACAGATTGCAAAAGTAAAACTGAAAAGGTTAAGGTCTGGATTGCAAAGATCATCTCTAAAGATTTTTGAAATATATAAAAACTACACTATACAGGTGTTAAGAAATTCAGTAAAAATTGAGAGTGTATATTAATGCCATTATACATACAGCATGAAAACTGGCAGTGTGAGTTACTAAATATATTTATAAAAAGGAAAAGTACAAAAATAAACAGACTTTCTTTCAAAGTATTCATTATATAGCTTGGACCAGAATATACTCCTGACTAGACAGGGATTAAGGACATTTTTATGAATATTATAACACCACATGCAAACTACTAATTTTCAAGTATTAGATCCAGAGAAATAAGACTAAAAAAGACAAATGCGTGGCAATTTTTCTTCCCTTAAATATTAACTAAGAAAATCAGTAGAATACTTAGTATCATGTTTCTAATTATTTTGAAATAAAATAAGTTTCAAAAATGTGCCACAACACATAATCCATTCACAGTCTAAAAGATATACTTGTATAGAATAGCATCATGCCCTTAGTTTTGCATGCACTTTCATAAAGAATATACATTCAAAAACTATGAAATAGTGTTATTTTATCAAATAAACTAGAGACATCCAGGGCAGCTGCAAAGGAAACAATATTTATTACTGAATTAATAACTTCAAACCAGACCAGAAGGGACCATTACCCCTCTTGATATGGCAGCATATTGTTCTCTGGCTAGGCTAAGCCAGCAATCTAAATTGTAATCAAATGTGCCCAATTAGCAGCAGTTGGACGTTGGTATTTTGGTTGATAAAGGATTTGTTTACACTGATTTTGAATGGTTCATATCATTGTAAATATAGGACTGTGACCTTTCATGGAATATTTCCAAAGAATTAAAAAACAGAAGAGCTATCAGGATTCTTCTTTTATGGCTGAGTTTTCATCTAATGTGAAAGTTGCTTAAATTTTTAAATTATAAATGTCAGACAATGCTGAAATTCTAAGATTAATAATGATAATAATTATAGGTGTTGATTTTCAAGAGTTACTTGAAAATTATTTATTTTTTGATACTTCAAAGAAATATCAAGAAATCTTATTCTGCATACTCTAGACAATTTCCCTTGAGTTGCTAATGAGATATTCAACAACATTTTCTTTATTCGTATCAATACATTAAAGTTGCCAAAATAAAATATATTGCTAACTAATATTTATATAGAGATTTCTCTTCATAGTATGTATGACATAATAATTACATCTAGTAAATGAACTACCATAAGTATTGTGTTTTGTAAGGACTAATACTCTCTGAATTGGAAGTGATATGAAAAATAGTTCATCAACATAAAACCTTCACATTTAAAGTATACAACTCATGGCTGTAGAGGTGGCCCAGTTGTTATGAGAATTGCTACTTCTAAATATGACACAGACTCACTTCCCAGCCATCCAGCAGAAGCTCACAGTCATCTGCAGTCACCATTCTAGGCTCTGTAATGCCATTTGACCTCTGTCAACACTAGGAAAGCAAGTACTGCACATACACGCATGCAGGCCAACAGTCATATACATAAAATTAATAGCTAGTTAAGAAATGAAAAATAGATAAAAATAAGATACAAAATAAGAACGACTTTTAGAATCCTCATAATTCTGAAAAAAGGATCATTATACTGTGAGAATTGTGACAAAACCAAAAAAATAAATAAATAAACTCGAACTCTTTCAAGAATATTTGTTGATTGCTCTGCATGCCACTTAAACTTTTGAGTTATAACAATATTTCAGAAAATTACCTTTATGAAGTGCATACTAAAAGTTGTCTACTTAAAAATATTTTGTTTTGAAAAAAAAGCATCAATGAACTAATATCCATAGCACAAATAAACATTTTGTACTCCCCATTATATCTACAAAATTATTCGCCACAAATAATAGAGAGCTGCCATATATATATGATTGTATGATAGACTTATAATAAAAATGCAGAAAATGAGAAAAAAATTGTAGTTGAAGAAATGAATAGAAAAAGATTGGGAAGATAGGAATCATTTTTATTTAGTAAATCAACATTTAAAATCCCAAACAGTCAACATTGATATCAGTATTGACTATAAAGTGTAATAATGTCTTAAAATTAAAATAAGGACAAGATTATTAATTACCTTGAGTTTATAAAATATTATATTACATATCATAATGATCAATATTGAGTATGTTCCAATCACAGAAAATACCTTAATTATTAATTGTGGAAAGCCATCATAATTGTATCATTTGATATTTAGTATAATACTTCACTATTTAAATATTAAACCTCCTTACCATGGTGTAGCTGTGGGCCACTTTCATTAATTCAATGCATCCTTGAGCATCTGCAAATGCTCGGATTCCCAGACAGTTTGATGGATGCAGAAGTTTCATGAGGAAGTGACAACATACTTCTACTACTTGAGGAAGCTGAAGAAGGCACGCAGCTGCAAGCAGGTTTTCAATAGTATCTTCTTTCAGTTCCAAGCAACCTTCAGTACAAAAGAAGAAAACAACCAAATTCTGTTGTGAACATTTCTCACATGGCTAATGTAGTAATTTATTTTGGAATTCTTAGCTGTCCTGATAAAGTATAGGTTTTATCTGATAACATAGTAACTGGGAGTTGATATCTGCAGCTTTACATAAACAACCAAGGACAGAATACATTTCACTTAATATCCAGAGGGCATTTCAAGTTCTTGTTGTTGGAAATCAGCAGAAGAGAAGATACAGTACATTTATCCTGGTCTTTATCTATTCCTGATATCTTTTCAAAGCTGTTACCAGTAAGGTGTCAATCCAACTATCTGCAAAACACATGACAGACCTTGTGTCTTGAATTAAAACCTGGAAAGTGGGGTAAAAACTTAAATCACTGACTTAATAAGCGTTATTAAAAAGGAGTAAATTAAAAAAGAAGCATTGATATGCATATATGATGATTCATAAACTATATATCTGTATTTATAAAAATAATTTTAAAATTGAGAAAACAGTAGAGATATCTTGAAATTGATAATTTACTAATAATTAAGTATATGCCAAATATTTTAGTTATTTTCATGTTTTTAAAATACTGTCATCATATAATATATTTTCTAAATTATTTAATAAAGTCATCCAGAAATTGAAAACATTTTTTAAACAAATATATGAAAATCAAATAAATGGAGATGTTATTTTTTATAGCATAACCCAGATTCTCTGATTTGAAGCAGCAGGGAGACAAATATCTTCAATTTTATGTTCTTACAGTAGAATTTGCATACAAACTATTAGTATAGTAAGCTTGGCTGCTATCTGTCAGAAGAACCACTATTCAGATTCTTCATGGCTCAGGAGAATTCTTGCCATTCACTGATAGGAACTGCTGAACTTTTCACACTTAGTCTAAATAACCATTTCCTTCTAAGCGGCTCGAATATTGATACATTCTCATTAGAGGTTGCCTAGGCGATCAGCCTTTGGTATAAACTTCCAGCTACTGAGTCAGTAATGAGCCTTCTTGCCTAGCAAGTGTTTACACGTTTCATCACAAATGACTGTATGAAGTTCCATGGACTTACACTAGATGAGGGCCTAAGGGAGAGTTTACCTCATTTTCTCTGAATTCATATGATGGGTCTTTGTTTCTTCTTCTCTGTGCTTTATTTTTCTTTTGTAGTAAAGTATAGGCATTAGTACAACCAAAAATAATGTATGTCAATTTATCTCATGAACCACTGTACTCAGATATAAGCTTTGGGAGTTTCCACTTACAATATTACTTATAATTGGAGTTTTGATCTTAAAAAATACTTTAATGTTTCGTTCATCCCAAATTTATATCAACCTCAATCTTCAATATTACACAAACATTTTAATAGAATGTAAGAAATGAACCTATTATTATTATGAAAATTCAGTAGACCTAGGCAGTCCAAAACATAAAAAAAAAAAAAAAACTTTTGGACTTAGTAAGCTAAAGCAATTAAACTTGAGTAAGACTGCTACTAATAAGCATTGATAAATAAATGGAACTGACCAAAATGTCTGTGAATAAGAAAAATCCATATATATATATATATATGAATGATATATCTGCATATATGAAAAAAAGCAAAGTAGGCTGAGAAAAAGATAATCATTTAACAAGTCAAATAATGGTGAGCAAATCATGTAATGCAATTTATAAATCTTATAATACATAAAAGTTATTCAAGCAAGATTATAAGCATAAAAGTTAGAGCCTGATTAAAAATCCTGTATAAATAAAAGAAAGTCCTTGTGACCTTAAGGCAATGAACTATTTTAGATAAATATCAAAGCATAATCCTATAAGAACGGAAGAAATTGGACAACAACAATTTCATTTCAAGAGACACTATCTGAGAAATAGAGTTGAGCATTAAACTATAAAGGTACTTACAAATTATATACCTGATAAATGATTGCCCAGCATGTATTTGGAATTTGAAAAAAAAAGAAATTTTTAAGAAGGAAAGAAATATGTTATCAGAATGTTTTTTTTTTTTTCAGGAGAGGTGTATGAGTGATATGTCATGACAATCAATGATGTTTCTGGAAATATTCAACACTTACACAATGAAATATCATGAAGCCTGGTTAGCAATGGAGCTGGGAGATAGTTCCATACTTTCCCCTCTTCTAACACTTACCTATTCTACTAAGTTTCTGCTTAGGCTAAATGGAAGAATCTATTATCCCATAGCTTCCCATGTATACTGAAAAGTCACTGGAGCCATCTATTCAAAAAACTATGTCACCATAATAAGAAAGAAGTCATTGCAATATGTAGAAGCATGATTCTACTAACTGAAAAATGATGAATGCAAAGAAATATCCTTGAAAACTAGTACAAATTTTTAAATTTACTAAAACTCTTTTAAAAAAAATCTGAAAACCTGTACTTGCAATTACATTATATCAACTAAGAAATTATATTTATACATTCAGAAATAATGTAATATACATAAATTTATTTGGGAATATAGACATATCCAGTTTATACAGTTTTTTATTAATAACTATTAAAATCTCCATATAAATGAAGATGCTATAATTGTACAGTTTATATGGTTCCTAGTAATATCTTTATACATAAATTCATTGTATGCTATTGCAAATAGGTTAAAATATCTATCTCCTTAAGCAATCAAGTAAATAATTTCTTTTAACATTTTGAGTGAGTTTTATTATAATCTTTTCTATAGTCCTATATTGAATAATTTTAATATGAATTATTGTGAATTTTATTGATTGAATTAAAGTATTACCATTATTTGTCTAAAAGAGTTAAAATGGTTTTTACTTTTCAACTTAAAATGTATCCAATGCTAAAGAATATTTTTCAAAGCCAGAAGGCACAAATGGAATAATAGCAAGTGTTAAGCTTGAATGCACACAAATTAAGCTAGCTGACGTGTATAACTTGACCATTTATTTAACATACTTAGATGCAAAAAAGGCAAAAATTGGCCAAGTACTTGAGTTAAAAGTTATCTAAAAATAAAGTGAATACTGTTAACGGGAAGAAAATTACTCTTTTACTTTTATTTAAAGTATAATTTGAAGGTATACTATTTCTGAGTTTTTATTGTATGAGGAAAGTCTACGAGTTGGCACTTGGGTTCTGTTATAGTTTGAATTGTGAATGTTTCCCACCAAGTCAGGTTTATATCCTTCTTTCCTAGTTGTGGTATTACATGGAAAGCCACAAAATCTTTAGAACGTGAGACTGCCTTTCAAAAGTAAGTCACGCTAGAGATCCACCGACTGTTTCCTCAGCTTCCTGCTATAGCCTAATGAAAGAGAGTTAGAAACACGATTCCAGCAACACGAACTCTGCTTTTTTTCTCCTGTGATGGACTGTAACTCTTAGAACCTATTGGGCAGACAATAACTCATCTACCTTCAGTTGTCTCGGAAATTTGATCACAATAATAAGAAATGTAAATAAACAAATCGCTGTTGTAAATTTTGTTATAGGTAAAGCTTAGAAACAAAAGAAATAGATTTTAGTAACACTTAAAATTACTTTTTAAATAATACTATCAATACTAATAATAAATTATTTAGAATTTCTCACAGCACAGTGAGGATCAAAGTTTATTCTCTGAAGAGGTCAAGCACATTAAGAGACCTTTGAGATACCATCTTACACTTGTCAGAATGGCTAAAATAAAAAATGATAGCCTTTGTTGGAGAGGATGTGGAGTAAGGGGTACACTCATCCGTTTCTGGTGGGAATGCAAATTTGTGAAACCACTTTGAAAATCAGTGTGGCGGTTTCTCAGGAAATTCAGGATCAACCTACCCCAGGATCCAGCAATACCATTCTTGGGAATATACCCAAGAGATGCCCTATCATACTACAAAAGCATTTGTTCAACTATGTTCAGTGCAGCATTATTTGTAATAGCCAGAACCTAGAAACAACCCAGATGCCCTTCAATGGAAGAATGGATAAAGAAAGTGTGGAATATATACATATTAGAGTACTACTCAGGGGTAAAAAAACAATGACATCTTGAACTTTGCATGCAAGTGGATGGAAATAGAAAACACTATACTGAGTGTAGTAACCCAGACCCAAAAAGATGAATTTGGTATGTACTCACTCATAAGTGGATTCTAGACATAAATAAAGGTCAGTAATCCTAGAGAAGATAAATAAGAAGGTGAACCCGAAGAAAAACATATAGTTATCCTCCTAGATATTGGAAGTAGACTAGATTACCAGGCAAAAATTGGGATCTTGGGGGTGGTGGTGGGGTGGGGGAAAGGGGAGATGGGAAGATGGGGAGAGAAAAATGAGGAGGGGAGGATGCGGAGACCCTGGGGGAATGGGATGGTTGGGATGGAGGAAGGGTGGATATGGGAGCAGGGAAGAAGATATCTTAATTAAGGGAACCATTTTAGGGTTGGCAAGAGACTTCATTCTAGAGGGGTTCCCAGGTATCCATAGAGATATCTACAGCTAGTTCCTTGAGCAGCTAAGGAGAGGGAGCCTGAAATGGCCCTTTCATATAGCCATACTAATGAATATCTTGCATATCACCATAGAACCTTCATCTGGTGATGGATGGAGATAGAGACAGAGACCCACATTGGAGCGCTGGACTGAGCTCTCAAGGCCCAAATGAGGAGCTAAAGGAGGGAGAATATGAGCAAGGAAGTCAGAACTGCGAGGGGTGCGCCCATCCACTGAGACGGTGGGGGTGATCTAATGGGAGCTCACCAAGGCCAGCTTGACTGGAACTGAAAAAGCATGGGATCAAACCTGACTCTCTGAACGTGACGGACAGTGGGGGCTGACTGAGAAGCCAAGGACAATGGCACTGGGTTTTGACCCTACTGCATGTACTGGCTTTGAGGGAGCCTAGGCTGTTTGGATGCTCACCTTCCTGGACCTGGATGGAGGGGGGAGGACCTTGGACTTCCCACAGGGCAGGGAACCCTGACTGCTCTTTGGACTGGAGAGGGAGGGGGAGGGGAGTAGGGGGAGGGGGAGGGAAATGGGAGGTGGGGAGGAGGCAGAAATTTTTAATAATAATAATAATAACAATAATTATTATTATTATTATTATTATTATTATTATTATTATTATAATAGAGACCTCCGTATCCCCCAAAACTTCAATTTCCATCAATGTCAACATGATTTTACCTTCCTAGCCTTGGCAGTAAGATATGTATGAAAAGGAGAGTTATGTGTACTTTTTTTAGTTTTGAAAATATATTTTTGGGAGGTGGAGAGACGGTTCAGTTGTGGTTGCTCTTCTGGAGGACAGAGATTTTATTTCAAGAACACACATGGCAGCATATCACCATGAGTGTACATATTTTATTTGTGTGTATTTGCATGCTGTTTATATGTATGTACACATATGCATGTGGATGTTCATGAAGAATAGAAGACTCACTACCTCTGAAGTCACAGTCCCTTTTTATCCTCCTAATCTGTTTCTGGAAACTAAACTCATGCTTTGAAAGTCCAGCAAGTCCTGTGAACCACTGAGTCACCTTACCAGTTACTGTATATTCCTCTCATATCAGTGAAATAAGTCTTTACCAATTTCTTCTCGGAATCTTTCTGACCACATCGCCCCACCAAAAATTGTGGTGATGTGTCAGTTGTTAACACAATTGTTAATCAAGAAAGATGACTGCTTTCTTCTTTGTTTATATTTTAGGTAAATTCTAAAGACCACGTAAGCATTTTTCAAATTTAAATTACCAGAAATATGGATATTCATTCTGATTTTCTGTAAGGAAATATTTTAAAATTACCCTGTATCAGAATGAGAAATATTTAAACTAGTATGGAAATAAGTAAAAACATATGCAGCAATATGAACACATTTTTGTATATTTCCATTACTGAAAACAGCTAGTGTACACACATCCACTGACACACGCACACACACAGATACACAGACAAGTACGCAATTAAATATTATCCATCTTGCTGCCATCCTCCATCTCCTCCTACTGTCTCTTCCCTTCAGACCCGCCATGATCTCTCCATATATATCTGTATCTTTATCTCTGCATATGAAGGGAAATAATATCTTTTTTAACCTCAAAAAGTTGAAATGACCTACAAAAATGTAATTTTTAGAGACATGTATGAATTTTGTCAGTATAAATTAGGATATAATTATTAAATATTTATAGAAAATTATAAAAAACTATCAAATTTCTCTTATACAATTATCTCTTTCATTCATTATGAATACTCCCATCAGTACTGAATACACATTGTCGTAAGGATCAAACATTGTTATGATTCTTTACTAAATCCTTTTTTCATTTGACAAATACCCTTGTTTGTCCTGGGATCTTATCCAAGCCCCGAATTGTTCAAGTTCTCAGAATTCATTAGACAAGCATTGTCTTTGAGACCACTCCTGATTTTTACTTTTCCTAGCCCAAAAAGGAATATGGATTTGGTCGTGTTTTGTAGAATGCCCTTAACTATTAAATGTTTTAGATTAGAGAGTTAGTGTTTTCCTAATAACACTTTCTTTCCGAAGCAGAATGCATAATGTCCACTTATGCGATTTATAATATATGAATTAAAGAGAACCTGTAATTGCATTGTGATTATGGGGAAATAGTCTCATTATGGCTATTACCTTAAATAACTTAAGATAATTTTATGAATGAGACATAGAGTATACACATTACCAACAAAGTCATTTCTCTTAATTCAGTACCCATAAAGACATCAGAGGTCAAAATAGTTTAGTGTCTATGCCATGTTTGTGTAATTGTAAGCTGTTTCCCTTGTCGGAGAGAAATTAGGATCCTTCATCTGAGTATGATCAGGTGTTTGAGATTAAAGTGTTTTTCTTTTTACTACTAACATTTCTTTCTTCTAGAAGAATGCACAATATCCACTTTATAAAATTTATAAATAAAGATCTCACATCTCTTTTTTTTCCAATCACGTCCCCCAATACCCATCTCTCTCCTTTTTTGTGTTTAACTGTGATTGCCTAAACAGCCCCTAGTAGTCTCCTGCTGCCTCAACCTCCCCTCCCCAATAGTAATATTATCAAGCTCTTCTCACCATCCCCGGCTCCATAAATCTTCCATATTCTGATAAACATATTTTCTTACATTTTAAAAACATTTTAGAATTTTCACATGTTGTCCACAACTTTTATTGGTTCTAAAATTTTTATGAAAGGCATTAAGAAACACTTAAAATTTCAAATCTAAAAATGTGCATCATCAAAATTAAGCTTAATTTTACTATTTTACTCACTATTTAAAATAATCTCACACAATTAAGGTCTCTATCTCTGAAAGAGGAAGAATCTTAAAATACTACACATCATTGTAGGATATTTAGGATTCATAAATGTAAAATAGGATCAAATGCATTAAAAATAAATAATTGGAAGCAATGAAATTGAACCATATATTCAGTAGGAATACACACACACATATATATTACATGTTATATATTATATATATATATAATATACATATATATTACATGTTAAGTGAAATAATTAGATAGGTACTGTGGACACTTAATAGGCTATCATAGGATTCTGTCTAGGTTGTCTAACATGTGAAGGGCAAAAGACATATACACAAATTTAAAACAATAAAATGATTCAGTCAAAATTCTTTCAGGAAGTAACTCGGCAAGAAGAAATAGGCTATGTTAACCAGTGGAAAATTCAGTAAGTCATTATGTGCTGCATTGTGGTAATCTTTAAAGCCTACAAATATGAAGCATCATATATCATGTAATCAACCTATTAAATGCAATAGATTGTTAAATAAATTGGAACTCCATAGTGTCTTCGAAATGCAAAATTAGCCTTTTAAGATTCAGTTTTACTGGAGAGATGACTCACTGTCTGAGAGCACTGGCTACTTCTAGAGAACTCAGATTCAATTCCCAGCACCCAAATGTCAGCTCATAAGTGTCTGTAATGCCAATTATGGGGCATCTGACACCCTCATATAGACATAATGCAGGCAAAACACCCAGTGCACATGCAACAAAACAAAATAAAAACACCAAAAAGGATCAGTTTTACATTTATTGCTGGGCTGGTAAACATATACACACAAATACCAACATAATTAAGGCTACTTTCTAACTGATTTCATTGATTATTTTATTTTTATGCTAAATATGAAAATTATTCAGACTTTCTAGGATAATTAAATAGCTCAGTGTTTTTAAACAATGGACAATGATATGACATAAACAAGTCTTTGAATACCCAATATCTTATATTATGTATATAGTTTATAGCCTAGTAAAATCTCTAAGCCTAAAATTAATATTCTGTTATTGAGTTTGCATAATTCATGCCATTTGAATTAAACCATTCATAAAAATGAAGCTCTGATTTACCTGAAATTATAATATTGAAGTTGGGAGGGTCTTTAGTGAATAAATTATGGGCTGAATGTGTTGATATATACTTTTTTAATATTAAAAGAACATTAAATACCTCAGTGCCTTTGTATGTATTTATTTCACTGAAATGTTGGCAGTAATTATAAGTTTCCTTAACATTCCTATTGCATGTACAAAGACTTTAGCTTTAGATGCACCCGAGCATCTTTTACAAACATATTTACTCTTCAGTATGATTAAAGTTTGCTGTTAGGCAGTTTAATTTCCTACCCTTCTTTTTAAAATCACCACTCTTAGTTGGACAGCTTCCTCTATTTGAACTTTGTCCTTATCAGTCGTCTCCAGGGCCTGACTCTGTATAAGTAACCTTGCATTTCCACCTCTCATATTTGTTAGAACTCTATTTCCTTAATCGTCAATGAACACAGTTTATTTTCAAGACGACAAGAATTATGTAAGAGATGAACCAATAGGAAATTTCTAGAAGTGCACATAAAGGCAACCTTTTAGTACAGTGAACCCAAGTTCATCCTTTACTAATATATGATTTTATCTAAAATGTCATCTGGGATTAAAATCTGAAAACTGAAATATAGGTTTGTATATACATGCAAAACCAATATTGTAGCCTCACTCTTCCAAAAGAACTAGTTTTATATATCAAAAATATGTTTATACTCAAAGATGATTATTTTGATGATAAACTTCCAACTTGATTAAACATAAGTTCCTTGTGCAACTCAGCATATTGTTATTCTGTGCCTGGTAAATGATGCAAGACAGTAA
Source organism: Chionomys nivalis (assembly GCF_950005125.1). Lineage (NCBI taxonomy): Eukaryota > Metazoa > Chordata > Mammalia > Rodentia > Cricetidae > Chionomys > Chionomys nivalis. The sequence continues at coordinate 22,487,032 of NC_080097.1, read as the reverse complement.
GTATATAATAAATTAAGGTCATTGTAAGCGTATTTTCCAGAAATGGAGCATCACAGTTTAACCTGCTCAACCATCACCGCTGTGTATAAGCCACTGTATAGTCATGGGGATGATGAACAGCATCTAGGACAAGTTACTAAATAGCAATCGGGGTGTCAATTTTAGTGACCTATATTATTTTGAAAGAGTAAGAGTCATAAATCACTCTAATGAACTCCTGTCATAACTTGCTCTGAAAAGGTGCAGTGTGACAGAGAACAAAATATTCATTTTGTGCTCTGCCATTCATATTCCAGTAACAAGTTTATTGGCTTTCTATTGATCTCTGCCAGATTGCACATCCCTACATGGCTGGGCTGCATTTGAAGAACATTAGAGGCATTTCGTATATGCCATAAAAATGTTACAATGTAATAATTAAGTAGACAATTCAGATATTTCACAAGATGAGCTTATAAACACACTTTGAAATAACAACTTATTATTCCTAAAATATTTTCACAATTTGAGCTTTACACAATTTTAGGATGGCAAGTATTCATCTGTAAATTGTCTAATGCTCAGATTATGATCTCTGAAGTTCTCATCACTCATCATCAACTAGGTTAGAAGTGATTTGAAAGTGAAGTCATGCTATCTTTGTAGTGAAATTATTATTTTCCCCCCTTGACTCCATTTTCTGTAGCTGTTTCATGGAATATTTCCAGAACAGCTTTGCCACCATTATATATAATCAAAGACTTTACTGCACATAAAACAAGTTCTATCCAAGTTCACCCAAATGTGTGGATAAAGCTAAAAAATGGATGGTTCTGTGACGGAGGGGGCATGGATGTGAGATTATTCCACCTTGACTAAAGGTCAGAGAATTTGAGCTTCTTTGTGCTCATATGAAGTTGTTGACAACAGGTGTGGTTACCAACAAGTGATCCCGACTTAGGGTGTGGTTAATTAGTATCTGGATATAGAGGTCTATCCATTCCACCTGGAAAAAGGTGAGAAAATACAAGCCTATTCTTTATATCATCTGACTGAAGTCTGTTACCTCCCTTCTTCCCTTTCAAAGTAAAGTATGTAAGTAGGTGGAAAATAAATGCTGGTGGTTCAGTATTCACTGCCTTTCTCTTCCAATGTGGTTTTGTGTCTCTTTTATTTCTTTCATATCTCTGTTTCTTTTGCTTACTACTTCTAATCCTAATGCCCCTACACTGGAATGTGTGAATTTGTTGTGCCTTGATCCCGACAGATGTCGCCCCAACATGTGGTTTATGACAATCCTGTACAGTGAAAGGTTTACCAAAGTTTTAATCCATTCGACCCTATGCTACTAAGAATGTCAATAGTTATGTAGTAATTCAGATAATTCCTGTCTGATTATTGCCAAAAAGGGGCCCTATGGAAATGACTAAGTGATCCAGAATACTGCCAAAACTGTTGGTGTTTCTTCACAAACTGAGGGCAAGGCCCTATTATTGAATACAAATACTACCTAATATATTCAATATTGACAAGGTAAACCAGTGGCTACCTGAAATCATTACACCTCTTGACTAGTCATCATAGTACTGGAGGTCATGTTTTATGCCATCAAAAGAGAAGGTAAACATTAACACAACTACAAAATCTTTGGTAAATTATATATCTTGTCCCGACTGCAAGATAACATCATTACATTAGTATCCCAAAAGTTGTAGAGGTAACCATCCACTGTCTGATCAGATTTAAGGTCTACTCTGTGAGATGTCTCCCACCCCTTACACAGACTGACTGGCCATAACCTGATACTAGATAGGGGGAAAGCAAATACTACTCTTCTCCCAAATAAATGTAACAAAATAAGTCCCAGCCACATTTTGTTATTCTCATAGATCAGTGCTTTGCTGAGCCATCATCAGAGAAGCTTCCTCCTGCAATAGATGAGAACTGATACAGAGGGCAATGTACCGAGTGAGAGACTTTAGAACATTCAGTTCTAAATGAAATGTCTTCATCTAATAATTCCTATCAGAATTCAGGAAGTACTACAGCAGAGTCAGAAAGACTGTGAGAGAAGAATGGATGGATGACACCGAAGAAGCAAGGTCTTTTAGACACAACAGGGCTGACACACATATGAATACACAAAGACTGAATCAAACACAAGGCCTGCACACGTCTAAGCCAGACAGGGTCAGTGCTGAGGGAAAGTAGACAGAAACCCCAATCTCTAATATAAAATCTCTAATTGAAACAACATTCAAAGGAAAATTTTATTTTTCCTAATGGAGTTTCAGAAGGTATACAAACCACTGTGAAGGACAGGAGAACATCCACAAGTAGAGGGCTAAAATAAAATCAACTAACTCAAATGCAGTTAGAGGCTCTGTGTCTCTTAATATTTTCTTTGCAAATCTTCTGCTTGTTTATATCAGTTTTCCGTAGTAGCATGTGTGTTGTGTGTGCCTGAGTGACTTTATTTCTTTTTATATCTTTATATTACTTTAATATATTTTTATTATTTAATTTTCAGTTCTTTTCTCTTTTGTATGTTTTTCCTTTAAGTCTTTGTATTTATTTTGTTATATTCTAGTATGTTTGTTCTTCATTGCATGTTATTGCTTATTATTATTGTTAACATTTCTACATGACTATTAGTAATATAATGAAAAAAGGTGAGGGTGTTATTTTGATTAGATGGGAAAATAGAAATGATCTTGGAGAAATCTGGTAAGGGATAACAAAATGAGAATAAATTTTATGAAAAAATGTTTTTTTAGTAGAAAAAAATAATAAATGATTAAATGAAAGAAAAGGGAAAAGGTGCTTATTCAAACTGGTATATACCTTTACTCACTAAAAATCTCCAATATCACAAGCAGAATTTCTAGAAATAAACTGAAAATCAACTAAAATCTAAAAATTTTAAGAAGATACTTTGAATATCCTCATCTGTCTAATCACCAGAGTATTATTAACTTGATAACTAACATCATTGCTATAAGGAATATAAATTCTCTTTAAGCGTCTCGAAGGTATTAGGCCTTGGGAGAAGAAGTGTGTGCAGAAGTGTATGGTGTTTTCTACTAATAAGGGAAACAGTTTAAATTTCAGATTTTAATTACTATCTCACATGCAACAAATACTTTAATTTTACTGACACAAAAATAATAACAAAGTTCATTTCTAATAATATAGTAAACTGTAAAGATTTTTAGTATTATCTCTTTTTCATAAAGTTGCCACTCACTTTATTTTATCTAGTAACACTATTGAACTTCTGGGTTCATAGCAGCTAGAAAAAAGTCAAATCACTGCTTTATATGTTTTTAACTTTTGCTGATTTTTTTCCAATGTCAGTTCAGTTCCTTCTTCTTTTCCACCATGATTTAGGAAGGGAATAAATAGAAAACATGATTCCCAAGCTTTGTGATGCATCACATTTACCATGTAAACACTGCCTTGTAAGGTGGCTTCTATTTCTGGATATTTCAAGTTCTCAAGAGCTCAATCATTGAAGACTACATTATTCAACTATTCATAATAGGCTTTCTTAAAGCATTTACTTTTATAGTTCAATAGTTTAATTATTTAGTTAAGAGGTTGATTCATTTCTTGATTTTAATTGTAGACTTTTGTGGACAACATAGAAAAGCTTATCCCCTGCTTCATCTGTACTGAATATCCTACTTCTACAAGTAACTGTGAAAACTTAATCTACACGATACTCTTGTCTCTCCATAGACTTGACAACTTGAAGCATTAAGAAAATAATCTCAGCTGTGGGGGTTGCAGAGTGAACAGGAGAAAACGATTTTATAGCCCAGCCTTTTCAAAGTAGGAGTGGGGAATTAGGGCATATAGGGAGAGGGGTCATGAATAGGTAACAAAGATGGTGAAGTTCCAAAATGGCTGGCTTATTTTTCATAATTTGAAGAGACAAAAGCCTGAAAGCTGAAATCAAAATTTTATGGTTTCTCTTTGGTTTGTTTGTTCTCAGTAAGGCCTTTGCTGATAGACAGACTCACCAAGTTCAAGGCCTGATTAGGACACGTTTATCTAATAGTTGTGGGGCAGGGTTTGTCTTCGGGAGTTCCCCTTCTGTTTTGTGGAGGATCTCGAGCTCTGTCTTGTGCTGAATGTGTTTCCTGGCCCCGAATAAAAGCATTTCTTTGACAGTTGATTCTCTCTGTTCCTGTTTTACCTATGCTCTCTGTCATGTTCTACATTTTGTCTGCTTTTAATTCTTTAACTGGCAAAAAAATTAAACAAGTTTAGACCCTTTGGTAACAGGACTAGGGAGAGGAGAAAGTTAAAGATTCTCAAATGAATGTTTGCTTTCCTAGTTGCTTATTAATTTGGGGGAATGCATTTAATTTTAGATATTTTCCAAATAGTGTTCCAGATCACGGGGATGGCCTGTTAATTAGACAGACTTAGGAATCTCGTATTTTCCTATGTGTAAAGACGAACACAGTACTTCTTCTGTTGCTATACATTTTAGATTGTATGTGACAAAGCCAAGTACATATTGGAGAACATTCCTACAATTTCTTTTGTATTACTACATAAACTCGTATCTCATTTAGAAAATTTGTGTAAACATATAAGTGGAATGGGTAGTGTGTCAGTCCCAAGAGACAAATATGCTTAGGAGCAAATGTGTTCGGGACGGGCCACAGTGTTAGTGCAGATGCGAGGCGGCCTTATATCCTTACTTTCTTCGAAAAACAGAGACATATCTCGGTCATTACTCGCAGCAGGACGCTTCAACATTTCATCTAACCTTGTGTAACGAACAGTGAGTGTCCTTTGACCTAGTTTTGCTTTAAGCAAACATAAGTTTGCCAGGGAATAAAAATTGGATATGAGCATCGTGCTTTTCTGTTCCTAAAAGGAACCCTATATGGCCCCTCCCTCATTCCAGTAAATAAAAATATGAATTTAAAATATAACATTTATTTTTTTTCTTTGTTAGAAATTTTCATATATTTATATAATGCATTATGGTTACCTCGCACCTGCCTTCTCCTAGTTTCTTTCCTTCAATATTAACCCTCCCTCCTCTTTTGAGGTCCCATTCTCATATCCTTTCCTCTTTGTGACCCAGTGATTGTAATACAGGCCATCTTTGCGACCATAGTTCTCTGAAGTATCCGCTAGAGCCTGGAAGGCTCCTCTGTCATTACAAAAATGAAGAGAGGACGGGCGGTGGTGGTGCACGCCTTTAATCCCAGCACTCGGGAGGCAGAGGCAGGCGAATCTCTGGGAGTTCGAGGCCAGCCTGGTCTACAAGAGCTAGTTCCGGGACGGGCACCAAAGCTACAGAGAAACCCTGTCTCGAAAAACCAAAAAAAAAAAAAAAAAAAAAAAAAAAAGTGAATCCTCCCAGAGTGAACTAGTAGATGGGGGTCAGGAATGGTCTAGTCAGCCACTCCCCATCTATGTTTATCTGATATGATCGGAATCTATGATGGCCAGTACAATGGTATAAACCAATTGTTATTAAATTGCAAAGCTCTGAATAGCCCCTCCACTTGGGAAAAATCTAGAAAGACTTTATTATGGCCATACACCTTGGTCTCCCTAAGAACATTTACTTCAGAAGATTTAGGAATGCACATATTTTTCCTCACTTGCTTGCAGCTGGATTTTCGAAAGCTTTTGTGCCAATGCTGTATTCAACTAGCATTTTTCTCAGTGATTTGAGACAAAAGCTTAATGGTAGTTGGAATGTGTTGAGACTACCCTCTTTACACAAAGATATACAAAGCTGACTTTCCTTCTAAAAAACCAAGTATAAAGGAAAAGGTATCAAGATGTCAGTGCTCTCTTCATCTTGGGGCTTAAATACCTACCCTCTTAGTTCTGTCAGTTTAACACAAATTGAAGTTTTCTCCAGTAACCCAGACCCAGAAAAACAATTATGTGCTCACTCATAAGTGGTTTTTAAACATAAAGCAAAGAAAACCAGCCTACAAATCACAATCCCAGAGAACGTAGACAACAATGAGGACCCTAAAAGAGACATATATGGACCTAATCTACATGGGAAGTAGAAAAAGATAAGATCTTCTGAGTAAATTGCAAGCATGGGCACCAGGAAAAAGGGTAGAAGGGGAAGGTAGAGGCAGGGAGAGGAGCAGAGAAACATGTAATGCTCAATAAAATCAACAAAAAATATATATCACATAAGGTATTAGAAAAATATTACGTGAAAAGGCAGGGTTCAAATTCATGACAATAGACTCAAAGGAAAAAAAAGAGTCTTCAAAATGTCTTAGATTTTTATAGTGAAAGGTTTGCTTTGTATAATCATATTTTAAGATTATTGAGACCACAAATGTCTTATTTCACATTATATCAATGAATCTGATTTCAAATTCTATTTTCAAGGTTCATAGATTTTTTTAGCATTTATTTTTATATATCCTTTGAGATATATCACTTTTTTCTTAACTCAGCTGTTTACTTAAATTGTAATCTTCTGGGAAGGAAAGAGCTGGCTTATTTATTAAATTTTCCCACCAAGTACAGCTCAGAATTACACATTGAACAATATTCACTAAAAATGGAATTTATAACAGTGTCTAATTTGAAATAACATAACGTCCAGCATAATATATATAGTAAATTAGGCTACTCTTAAAACTATAGATATCATAATTTTCCCTTTCAGTTAAGCTGCTATTTCAATATTAAAGGTCAATAAAAATTAGCATTTAATTAGCACAAGAAAAATGTGAATTATTTTAACACATATTGCTGGAAAGAAAAAACATCTTTTTATAACCTTAATGTTCTGACCAACTATGGAGATAAGCAAATTCCTGCTTAATGATTAATTCTCTGATTCTTCTTTCAAAAATTTTAATTTTAATCATGTATTAATCCTGTGTAAATATGGTGTTGAATATCAAAAAATGAATACCTTTATACATTTGTGATTTCACTAACTAGAAAGACTGATAATCTTTTCTTTTATATTGTCTGCAACTGAAAGTTTAATGATGAAATGCCAGCGGAGTTTTAGTTTTGAAAGACTTAAAGTCAATGTGAAAATAAACATGTTATCCATATGATGCATGGTTGTTTTACTGTACCTGTATATGCAAATTGCACAAGATCCCACAGTGCATTTGGGTCTATGCCTTCCATCTTGATCTCCTCTTGCTTGGCTTCACAAACATCACTTGTAAACATGGCAGCAAAATAGTCAGAGACAGAACTCAGAACAAGCCTGAAAGAGTCATAGGGTCTATTTTAGGCAATGGACAAACAGCACAGAACAATGAGTTCACCAGACATAACACGGAGCAAAGAATCAGCACAATTGTTTTGTCGGTCATGGTTGCATCTCCTAGTTACTGTAGACAGATATGCAAGTGCATTTGTGTACAGTATATTGACAGAATCCTTTGGCTATATATAAAATAATTTTATAGACGACTCACAAATTAGTTTATTAAATTATGTGATACCTAACCCTGATTTCTTCAGTACATCCACAAAATTCATTTCCACTGGCGTGGAAGCTCTCCTTACATGTTCTTAATGCCTGCTTCTGTATCTAATTTACAGCTTTGTTGGCACTGCATTTTTTCTTTATTTTTATTATAATTCATTAATTAAAAATGACAGTATCCTTTTTCTACTTGAAATACTTAGAAAACATACAGTTCTTTTGACTCTGATACTCATTTCTTTAGTGAAATAACCATATAAAGCACAAAATAGAATATCTTTCAACTGTTAAGAAAAATGAAATCATAATCCACAGGAAAGAAAATGGAACTACAAAATATTGTACTGGGCCAGGTAACCTCAGCACAGAAAGGCAAGTGCCATATACTGTACCTCATGTGTGCATTTTAGTTTCCAAATAGTAGATCTTTTCAAGTTGAAGTGAAATGACAGGAAGCAAGAAGATAGTCAAGAGAGGCAAAAGACTTAGAGATAGGGTGGGGTAGAAGAATATGTGGTGAATATAGTGCCAATGCATTGCATATATTAATGAAATTGCTGAAGGGAATTACATTTAAAACGAACTAAATAGGGGCTGGAGAGATTGCTCAGTGGTAAAGCACAGCCTCCATGGCTCTTCTGGAGTACCTAGTTTCAAGTCCCAGCAACCATGACAGCCAACAACTGTCTGTAATTTGATAAATCCAAGGAAATTATCCCTTCTCCTGCCTGCTTTAGACACTAGGTAAACATGTGGTACACACACAAAATGCAAGGAAAACAATCATATGGATAAAATAAAAGGAATTATTGAAAAAAGTAGACTAAGTAATAAAAATCATACTTCCAAAAGTACAGTGTGAACTGTACCCAATGACATGTTTAAAATTAAGCTGTGCATTACCTTTGGCCAGCATAAGAGGTTATGATTTGCTTCGTTAGCCAACATTAATCTGTCCCCAGAGACATTTGTGCTATGTAATGACCATTATATGAAATTTTAACAAAATAACTTTGCTTGCTCCTCTCAGTTTCATCAAGAATTTAAAACTGTGATGTTTATTTAATAGTAAAATGTCTTAATTTCATCTTTTTTCCTAAAATATTTCATTTGGTTTTGAAGCAGGCTCAATCCTATCAGTCAAAGAAAATGTTCTCTTTAGACCTTTTAAAGTGTAGCTCTGAGGACAATCCATTATCCTAGCTTTAATTAATCAGAATTCTTTTTCTAGTTTCATCAGAAATAACTTATAACATTCTTTTACTTAATGAAGGAGTCTAGATTTATTTCATTCATTTGGGAAGAGAATGTATAATTTTGTTATCATCTAGACTCTATTGGTCTTTTAAAAATTAGATTTCAAATTTATTGTTTTTCTGATGTAATATGTCATATGTTTATATTTATTCTATTTTTCTTAGCTTTTAATAGTTTTTACAGTGGAAAACATACATATTTTAACCCAACATACTTTTACTCTAATTTTCTTAACATAGGTAATAGTTAGGTTAACCACTTGCAACCAAAGATTAAAATTTGTTTTCATATATTTTTTTCACCTTTTATACAGTTCACTTTTCACTCTGTCTAATAAAATTTGTGTTTTTGAAATTTAAAATATCTCATAGTTTAAGTGGTCATTTGTTTGATATTCAACATTTATTGTTCACTATGGTTTGCTTTACGTGATTTCAAGTTACTGAAAATAAATCATTTGCTATTTTTATATACCAATAACAAAATTACTTATTTTCTATTCTTACATTTATATCATTTTTGATTATTTAAATCCAAATCTTCGCTATGTGGTAAATTCATAATGTATAAGACACATCACATCACCCTTCTCCTCAAGTAGAAACTAGGGAGAGAAATGTTATAACATTTTATTATTGTTTTTTTTGTAAAAAGTTTCTTTTCTTTTTTTTTTTTTTTTTTTTTTTGGTTTTTCGAGACAGGGTTTCTCTGTGGCTTGGGAGCCTGTCCTGGAACTAGCTCCTGTAGACCAGACTGGTCTCGAACTCAAAGAGATCAGCCTGCCTCTGCCTACTGAGTGCTGGGATTAAAGGCGTGCGCCACCACCGCCCGGCTGTATAAAGTTTTTATCTTTCCCTTTTTTAGTTTAGTTTGTCAATATTTTTTTTTTTCTCTTTGAAAGGAAGGGAAGGGAGACTTTTAGAGAGAGGGCTTATCTATGTAACAGAACTGGCTTTCCTGGAACTTGCTTTGTAGCCCAGATTTGCCTTACTCGCTCTCACAGAGATCCACTGACTCTTCCTCTCAAGTGTTGGGTTTAAAGGTGTGCAACAGTACCCCCTGGTGGTATGTATTTATTTTTTAAGTTAAAACTTAGGGCATGTTCAGCTCTGTGTAAGTATAGTAAATTTTAATAATATTTTACATTGTTTTTTTAAACTATGATATACTTATGCAATTTTATTTATCTCTCCATCCCCTCTATGGGTACAGTTGTTTTTTTTTTTTTTCTCAAATTTGTTTTTGAATAGTTTGGCATTTGCAATTACAATCACAGTTTTATGAAGACTTTTAAACAAAACTGTAAATATTTTATTCTGATAGTTTGTTGTATATTTATTAATCTTAGGAGCATTCATTTACTTTCAACATTCCTTTTGAAAGCATAACTTTTAAAAATATATTTAGAAATAAATGTGACAGTATATTCTTATTTATAATATGAAAATAATAATGATAAAAGAAAAATAATATGAATAGTAGTTAAAAGGAAGTTTTCAGAGCACAGAAGCAGCTCAAAGTTTGTGGTAATGTACTAGAAATCTATGCATTCTGAGGGTTATCAATAAAAGTTTACTCACTGACTCAACATGGAATTACAATTTTAGCTGGCTAATTTTATTTTTTATTTTTTATTATAATGGCTTTTTATTGTTCTTATAGTTATATATTTTTCTCTGCTCCTCTTCCATTCTCTTCCCTCCCATTCTACTCTCTCCCATAATCGCCATGCTCACATTTTACACAGGAGATTTTGTCATTTTCTACTTTCCATGTTGATTAGCTCTATGTATGTCTTTCTTGGGGTCTTTTTTTGTGTGTGTGTATAGGTTCTCCAGAGGTTGTGAATTGTAGGCTGATTTTTTTTGTTGTTGTTTGTTTGTTTGTTTGTTTGTTTTTTGCCTTATTTCTAAAAGCCATCAGTGTTTTTGATCTTGGCCATTTTGACAGGTGTAAGACGGAATCCCAGGGTTGTTTTGATTTGCATTTTTCTGATGGCTAAGGATGTTGAGCATTTCCTCAAGTGTCTTTCAGCCCTTTTAGATTTGTGTGCTGAGAGTTCTCTGTTTAGGGATCTCCATGCCATTGGGTAGGTAAAATTAACATAGCAAAACGGCAATCTTACCAAAAACAATCTACAAATTCAATGCAATGCCCACCAAAATACAAGCAAAATTCTTCACAGAGCTCAAAAGAACAATACTCAGCTTCATAATGAAAGGCAAAAAAAAAAAAAAAAAAAAAAAAAAAAAAAAAAAAAAAAAAGTATAGCCAAAACAATCCTGTACAATAAAAGAACTTCTGGAGGCATCACAATCCCAGACATTAAGCTCTACTACAGAGATAAAGTACTGAAAACATCCTGGTATTGGCATAAAAACAGACAAGAGGACCAATGTAACCAAATTGAAGACCCAGGTATTAACCCACACACCTACAAATACCTGATTTTTGAGAAAGAAGCAATAAATAAAAAATGAAAAAAAAAGCATATTCAATAAATGGTGGTGGCATAACTCAATATCAACATGTAGAAGAATGAATATAGATCCATATCTATCACCATGTTCAAAACTCAAGTACCAATGGATCACAGACTCAGCATAAACCCAACCACACTGAACCTCATAGAAAAAAAAGTAGGAAGGATACTTGAACACAGTGGCATACAGAACACTTCCTAAATATAACCTCAGCAGCAAAAACACTGAGAGTAATAATTAATAAATATGACCTCCAGAAACTAAGAAGATTCTGTAAAGCACAGGACACAGTCAACAAGACAAAATGTCAGCCTACAGAATGGGAAAAGATCTTCACCAACCCCACCTCCGACAGAGTGCTGATCTCCAAAATATGCAAAGACCTCACAAAACTGGTGATCAAAAGAATAAATAATACAATAGAAAGATGGGGGTACAGGCCTAAAGAGCTGGCTAGTTTTATGTCAACTTGACATAGCTGTAGTCATCTGGTAGGAGAGAACCTCAATTGAGAAAACACCTCCAAGAGATCAGGTGGTAACCATACAAACCTGTAGGGCTTTTTAATTTAGTAGTTGCCAGTGAGCTAGTGTTCAGCTCATTATAGATGGGAATACACCTGGGCCGGTGGTCCTTGGTTTTATGGGAAAGCAAACTGAGCAAGTTGTGAACAGCAAGACAGTAATCAATACTCCTCCATGGTCTCTGCATCAGAACCTGCCTCCATGTTCCTGCCTTGTTTGATTTTCTCTTCTGCCTTACTTTGATGATTATGGTGGTGGTGCTAGTTGTGATGGTGGCAATGAATAGTGTTATGAAAGGGTAATCTGAGTAAACCTTTTATTCCCGAATTGCCTTGGTCATGGTGTTTAATCACAGCAATAGTAACCCTAAGAAAAAAATAGGAAAAAAAGGGACATAAATAGCCATAACACTACATAGGAATAAAATGTACTTATACAGATTCTTAGTTCTTCACATAAAAAAATTCCAATATGCTTCATGTTTGTGTTTGTGTGTGTAGATTAAGGAACCCTTGTAAAAAGAAAAGAAAAAGAGAAGTGGAACATAACAATAAAAGATAAGACTTCATGCTTACGAATGAAAGGAAAGAATGAAAGGAAATACATAAAACTAATGGGCCTGTCAATGGAATGTATTTTGGTGTTTACATGAATAGGTGATTTTTGGCTTTTTTTTATTTATATTATTTTTATTACACCCACAAGTATCATTGAGTTTTGAATTTTCCTTTTGTTGACATACATTCATTTTGTCTTCCATAGTTTTTGTGCTAATTGTGAATTACCTAAATATTTTGAATTACTCTAATGAAATATTTTTCTGAAATATTTATCATGTAGTTTCACCTGCTATGTTCTTTAAATTCTATATAATATGACTCATGGTCTGTTGTTAAACAACATGGACAGAATGATACATTACATATTTAACAAAGTAAATAATCTTAATTATGTGATTATATACTTATAAAGCATCTTCTAGAATTTATAAATTTGGAAGGTTCATTAGTTTCACATTAATGCTTAGAATATGCAAGCATATTAGAAATAGTTAAATTCATCACATTTTCTGCATTTGGCTGGGCATTATAAATTGTTCCAATTATTGATATTTTCAAACATTGACAAAATGTTTAAGATACAAAAAACCTAAATTCATGCCAAGTGGTCATGCCTACTTTCTCACATTTTAAGATTTTAAGGTAGGAGAATCACCAGATTGATCTGGTTATGTAACATTAACAAATAATAGAGATAGGCCAGAGAGTTGGCTCACTCAACAGTTAAGAGCCTTACTACTCGTTCACAGAAAATGGGTTTGATTCCTAGTATCCACATGGCAACTCACAGTCACGTACATATCCAATTTTAGGATATCTGATGTCCTCTTCTAACTTTTGAAGATAGTAGGCACATATGTAATGTAAAGACATACATGCATGCAAAACATTGTTCTGTTGTGGAATATAGCTTAAACTATGTAAAGATGCATGGCATTTGTTTATGCTACATTTGTTTAATGATGTAAAGATGTGTTGTTTTGCTGTTCTAAGACACCTGATTGGATTAATAAAAAAAATGAATGGGCAATAGCGAGGCAGTGGAGAAATAGGTGGCACTGGTGGGCAGAGAGAATAAGTAGCAGAGGTAATCTAGGCTCAAGAGAGAAGAGAGGATGAGGGAGAAAGGAGGGAAGACTCTGGGAGCCAGCCAGCCAGCCAGCCAGCCAGCCAGCCAGCCAGCCAGGCAGTCATGGAAGAAGCCCGAAAAATAGGACAAACAGATTCTGGAAAGGTAAATGACTCAAGGCAAAATGTAGATGAAGAGAAAAAGTTTGAATTAAGTAACACAAACATAAGATAAGGCTGAGCATTCATAACCAATAAAAAATTCCATGTCATGATTTGGGGCTGACAGTCTGAGGAAACCTGATACATACTTACATATTAAAGTAATGTCAATAATATAATAACAATTAATTTTATTTAAAAAGCATAGAAATAAGCAATATTTAAATCTAGCCAAATAAATACATGTGTTATAAGTGATCAGTTTCATCAAAGTGATATTTATATCTCCATAAACATCTGAATACATCTCTATCAGCATGAGTATTTCAACATAAACCCAATCAGCTTGTATTTACACACAGGAAGGTCACATTCTGAAGACCAAAATACGTTGTGACATACAGTGTGAAAGTTTAAATCATCAGAAATCTTCTCTATCATCTCAAGGAAAAGTTTCCAGCTCCATAATAGACATATATAAAGATGAATCCTGCATTTAGACTTACTGGCACAAAAGATTTGAATTAGAGTCTGGGATTTAATGTTTGGCAAAAAACCAACATGTGCTTATTCAGCTGCAGTTACTCAAAGGAAATCTGGGGCAAAAATTGCATCAATGAGAGAATGTAGCCACTAAGGAAAATCTCTTATTGGGTCACTAAATTCTTTGCAAACCTATTAAAGATTCCTATGTTCCACTTCAATTTACTATGGTGTTTGACACTGTCAAGCTCCCTCTTTTTAAAACCATCTTTTAGTTATAGAGCAGTTATGAATTTCTTATCTCAGCTTTACCTCTTAGTCGGTGACTTCTCTTTCTTTTACTCCTGACCCTTTCTTTGTCGAATGCAGTGGACTGCTGTGCTTTTCCTTAATATTATCTTTTGCAAAACCACTCTTTAGAACCGCTTTAATAACCTGTGCTATGATTCTAAACTTAACTGTTCTGCCGCAGTGCCATTCAAAATATGGCCAAATGTCACACCAGCATTTCACTGTCTTCAGAATAAATTCACACTGCTCTGCCTGGTAATTTTCTTAGATTCACCTATTCTTATGTCCGATTGTTATGGCATTAGGGATCTTCCAGGTGGTATGAATGAAGTTTTTAATCATGTTTCCCTGGACTCCTTTCCCTATTTTAAATACCATCATTCTGTTTGTCTAGGTTTTCTATATCTTCTTTCTAAGGCAGAGACATTCTGCGTCAGTGTCAGCATTACCCAGTTCCGTATTTTAAATACAACACAAACTCACCTTCTCTTCGTCTGGGTTTCCTATGTCCTATTTGTAAGGCAGAGACATTCTGGTTAGTCTCAACTTTGCCCAAAGGAAGCAAGACATTTCTTCCAAAAGGCTCCATTGTCCCAGCAAGAGTGATCTGATTCCTTTGCAATTGAAAGCCTCATGCTCTGAGCACCCCATCCTCCAGCCTCCACACACTCCTCATCTCTAGGCAAGGAATGGATCCAGTGACAAGTACTAATACACCAGTGCCTAAAATTCACTAAGTGAAGCACACTGTATCTATCTGCATGAAGAAAATCCTCCATCTCTATGGAAGACTGAAGGAGGCACAAGGTACTTGAAGTAGATAAAGGAATTTACTAGCATTCACTACTGGGTTAAAATTGAGTATTATTTGTCAAACATATTGTGTTGCAAACATAGTCTTTATATTATGTGACTACGACAGTTCTACTTTTTTTCTCTTTTCTTTTCTGTTTTTCTGAGACAAGGATTTTCATTAGTTATGGAGACAGTTCTGGAACTTGCTCTGTATTTTTCATAGTATCAAACTATGAATAAAGTCAGTATTTTTAAAATAATATTTTGAAATTAAAGTAAAATTCCATCATTTCCTCTTTCACATTTATCCCTCCCAATGCTCTCATATATACATTTGTTGCTAGCTGGCAAATTCATAGCCTTTTTAAAATTGTTGTTATGTATATTTGTGTGTTTAAATATGGATATATGTTATAATTGCAAACTTCTCGGTATATTTATTTATCACTAAGGTATTATTAGCCCCTTAGAGCTTTCCATTTAAAGAAACTTAGACTTGTAATAAATTACATATGTGCAAAAACATGACACTTTAGAAGTCTAAGTAATTGTGGCCATATAGTTAGAAACTACCACAAGCTATAAAGATCATTATCCTTACTTGCTTCCCAGATTTTAAAGTTCTTGTTGCCATAAACACCACACACATCAGACACACAACTTAGAACAATCCATCTGAAACTTCCCTGAAAATCTGCTCTCTCAAATCTGCCTCTCAATTTGTGTTTCACATTAACATACTATTTGAGATGTCTTGTGTTTTTAAACAAATATACATAAAATTATTATATGAATTAATTATTAGAATGAAGCAAATTTATTCAGATTAAATAAGAAGAGAAATAAACCTGACAAATATAGCTAGAATTTTAAGTATATTCTATATATAGATTAAGAATAATTTGCATTTTTCATACATATTGCATGATACATTTCTATCAAAATAGCAAGCATTTCTTATTCTTAATTAGTTTCTAGTAAATGACATTTCAGTTTCATAGTAATATTTAGAAAATAATTGGACATAGTAAATGACTGTAATTCTCATCATGGGTAAAAGTTTGGGTTGCATATTATTTGTGTGTGTGTGTGTGTATTTGTGTATGTATGTATATGAATGTGTCTGCATGTGATATGCATATCTGCCCTTCATAGATATCATTCACACAATACTGATTAATTTTTAAGTGTATAGGAATACTATTGAAATGGTTTCAGCATTCAGATAATTTATTCTTTTTATTAACTTTATATTATATGAAATTGTCATGGAAATCTAAAATTAAAACTTCTTTTTCTCTTCTGACTTAATTTTCTGGAGAAAAAAAAAGAAAAACACCTTTTTCTCTTGCTATCTACATGGAATTGGATTCAGTTTCCCCATTGATGCATTAATGCATTATTATGAAAATATTTACTAAATTCTAAGAGACTGGAAATTTTGCTGGACCTCACATCGATAGTTTATAATACAGAGTAGATGTAATGTTAGGTGTAAGGGAGCTATCCTTTCAACTCCAACTGTTTATTTTATGTGCCTTTAAGAAAGCAAAGGAACAATCAGTATTATTACTTACCTAGGATTTGCATGTTTTCAGTTTGTACACCATAGTTACAGTCTTACTATGTACTCTTTCATGCCCTGACTCAATCAATTCATGTGTGTCATTCGTTGACTTAAGCAAATACAGAAGATAAAGACAATTTTCTAAATCCTATTATTAAAAAATGATACAATATTTATGAATACTGGTTGATAAAAATATTTGTTTTCTGGATCAGTTGGGATCATTTGGAGACAGTGACTCAATCTCTTAAAAACTCTTTGAAAATATCTATATAGTATATAATATAATATAATATATGTGTGTGTGTGTGTGTGTGTGTGTGTCTTCCTTCCCTATGAGATCCTTTCTATGATCTTCAATACAGTCAGAGTGATGCTCTTTGTTAGGGGACAGCACAAAGTCATAAGATGGACACATACAAAGACAGACAGAGACAAGGGAGAGACAGATTCACAAGACAACCTTCTTCAGGCAGTCACAAACTCAAACTAATGCGACAGATAGAGAATAGAAGACATGAGAGCATGAATAGAGAATTTAGATCCGGATTGGCTCTTCATTAAATCACCTTGAGTGAAAGTGCTTTTGTTTATTTTCTTAATGCAACAGCAATGAATTATTAGTAACTCAGAGTTAATCACTAAGACATATAGTATACACAGGCATGCATATTATTATAGGAATATTTTTTAAGTCTTTAGATTTATTTTGTTTATAAATAGTTAAATAATTAAATTATATTGTTAGTTTCCCTCAACGTGAAATAACAGTACAACAACAACCCAAGTTCTCTGAAAAAATTATGGTTCCTTCTTACTATAACGCTCCAAATTCTGAAGTCTGGACAACAGTCTATCACTCTTATAAATATGCACAATTCCAATACTGACATGCCCGTACCTATGAGCAGGTATTTTTCGATTCCCAACAATTAGGATGACATCACAGAGCTGTTGTTGCTTTAAGTAATTCTCCATCTTTCTAAATGATTGCTCAGCGTGATGAACAGCTTGATAGAATTCTTCAGAGCTACTGGAATCCAAATCACTTTGAGGTGTGAGTGAGTGATTGGTCGCTGTCAACCTATAAATCACAAACAGAGACAGAAAGATGATGTTTATAAAGTGCTAGTAATGGTCCAGAGAGTTATGTCCAGTTTTACAATTTAGGATACTTTATTTAAAGATATCTTCATGGAAATCAAATGAAAAAAATCATAGAACCTTTTAAATAAAATTATTTGTTTTAGGAAGCAGTAAATGAATTGGAAACAATGTATTTTCTTGGCTTAAAATGTGACTTAAAATAAATTTTTCTATATAAAAATATAAGTAAATGAACCTGAAAAGTGTCAAAAATAGTATATTGGTTAAATATTTATTCAAAAATTTATTATTGTGGGACATTAAAATGTGTTTTAAAGTTTTGTGATATACCAACGAGAATACTAAGCTGCAATAAACATAAGAACTCTTTCTATCTTATTGGGCAACATTAGTAAACCGGAAAGACATTGCAATAAGAGAAGTACGCAAGCTCACAAAGACAGTTGTCGTAAATTCTTACTCATATGAAGATTCTAATTAAAAAAAAAAACCTCATGCAATGTGAAAGTACAATGATTGTGATTAGAGGCTAGAGACATGAAAGGGTAAAAACTGGTGGTAAATATTTACCAGTAAATACAAAATTATAGTAGTGTAGAAAGCTGAAGTCCTGTGACTCTCGTACACATGTAAAAGCTATAGTCAACGAATCAAGCCATCAGGAGAAAATTTTGGATACTCTGCACCAAAATGATGAATGATTGACATAATGAATATACTTACTAGCTTTGTTCTATCAATTCATAAGTTATGCCTATTAAAAATTCATAGTATGTCTCATAAACTTTTATGATAATGCTTCATTTAAATTTTCTTAACATTATTATTGCACTTTACCTTCCATAATCAATACAAATAAAACTCTATTAAAAACTATGTTTCATAATAAATTCAATGCAAAACTACCAGTAAATTAAATTTTAGAAGATGCTAAAAATAAACAAAGAAAAACAACAACAAAATAGCTTGTGATATCCTTGTTTTAGAACATGACCAAAATTAATAAGGATATTGCAAGGAATTAGTTGTTAATATCTTCAACAGACTAGCAAAACTCTTGAGCAAAATATTGGCAATGGAAATAAAAAGTATTCATTAAGGAGGAGGGGCTTGGCCCTACTTCAACTTGGTACACCATACTTTGTTGACTCCCCAAAGGAGGACTTACCTGCTCTGAGGAGTGAATGGTGGGTGGGATAGAGGTAAACAGAGGGAGGGAGGCAATGGGAACTGGGAGTAGGATGTAAAATTTTACAGCTTTTACATATTTGCTTATTTAAAAAATAAAAATGTCATATATCAGAACTAATACGGAGTTAATTGATCAACTCATTTTAATTATAGAAAGGCAGCTGGCACATCATAATCAAATTTCCTAGCGATTTAAACTTCTTTTCCATTGAGATTGAGAATGAGATTAATAGTTTCCTTGTTCAACCAGCTTTAGAGATCCTATAGAGCACAACATGAAGCAAGGTAAAGCTATTATTGATAGGGAAAGTGAATAGGTGTTATCAACCAGAAAAGATGCTTCTGTGGGTCTTGAAGACACAAAGAAATTCACAGGATATCTAATACACATGAATTCATTAAAATTTTGGGTCATTTGTTATGGCATTATTCATCTTTTCAATAATATTATTTTTAGAGACTTTTCAAGTCTCCTTTTAAATATTTGAAACTAGAACAAGTTTTGCTATGCCACCATATTTCTTTTTTTCAAATATTTCCAAACCATAAGTGCCAGAGAAGCAGCCTGAGTCAGGACATGTTTTAAAAATCTGGTACAAGTAGGCAGCATTACAGCACGCTGCCACGCAAAAGCATGCCATTTGGAGATTCACAAAACTCCTTGAAAGGAGCATTTTAAAACTAACAGTACCATAATTATAAAGTCACAGGAACCAAAGAAAACTGAAACAGACATACAAGTTGGTAAATACATGGAGCATTTCTCCAAATTAAAAAATAGATCCCTAGCCGGGCGGTGGTGGCGCACGCCTTTAATCCCAGCACTCGGGAGGCAGAGGCAGGCGGATCTCTGGGAGTTCGAGACCAGCCTGGTCTACAAGAGCGAGTTCCAGGACAGGCTCCAAAACCACAGAGAAACCCTGTCTCGAAAAACCAAAAAAAAAAAAAAAAAAAAAAAAAAAAAAAAAAAAAAAAAAAAAAAAAATAGATCCCTGAAGAATCACCCCAGTTTTGTTTGAAGCTAAATGGGTAAAATGATTCCATCCAGATCCTTTTATCATGTGACTATAAGTTTAATAAAGCACTTTAGTGTGAAAGTTTTATGATGACTGAAGATATTATAATTTACTAAAAGTTATCAAGAAAGAACATAATAAGTTTCATCAAGTCCCCTAAGTTGGGGTGAATGTGCTATTAAATAAATTGGTTAATACAGGTTTAATTCTTAATGAGATTCTAGAAATATTTAAAATAAAGAGTAAAATAGGGGGTCAGGGGCTGCATATTTTAAACTATCTTGCATAAAATCAAGCTGGCTAAATTTTTGACATAGATCGGTTAGATGATATTTAGTTCCTATCCCATATGGATGAGCTATTTGTTGTTGACAGTTGGTGGTGGAGAGAAAATCTTGCTTTTTTTGTCTTTCACGTGGACAGTGGTGGGTGCTATGATGAATGGCTACACAGAAAGACACACAAGGACAGTTAAAAGTGGACATAGTGGGTTAACTAAATAAAATACAGGAGGATATCAAAGGTTCTGCTGTGTAGTATGGGAGTAATTGGAGGAAAAATATAGGGTATATATGATCATATTTAATTGTATATATGTATGAAATTCACCAAATTAAAAACACTGAACAAAAATAATGAACATAAGCACAGATAAACAGAAACTGGATGTCAGGTTATTTTTCCCTGAATTCATTTTCTCCTCCACTTTTATTTTTCTAAAAACTTTCATGTTTTGATTTCATCTATAACATGACCAGAAATAATTCAGTTTCTTCAAGGTCTTTTGATCTGTCAGATAAATGGTTATGTTGGTTCAACATGATTTTCTCTTGCACAATTCTCATAAATCATTTCTTAATCTCAAACTTTGGTAGGATTAATGCACCTCAAACTTCAATCCTGGATGAGATTTATGAATGAGTTTTCCACACCAGAACACCTGTTATTTACAAGATACATTTTTTTCAATTGATAAATACTTCAGGAATTTAGAAACCACATGTTATGTATTTAGTAGTATTTTCTCTGAATATTAAATAAAAATTTGATTTTACCATTATTTTATATTATAGTGTAGTATTTCCTGTTTAAATATTTAAAACTTTTATGTTCAAATAACAAATTAAAGTGTCTTTAATAGAATGATTATATAGTATAACTTTATATTTATAATAAATAAGTAACAAAGTTTGAAAATAATATAAATAGAATTTTTAAAGGTCAATTATATACCCATCAAAATTAGCACATGATGTAATGATAATCAGCATGAGATATTTAAAATTATAATGATTCTTGACCTCATGTACCAGTCAAGCCATAAATATAACATTCTACTTTATTTTACAACCATTTGTCCTGAAGGAGCTGCTTCGTTCATTAACATTAATGTCTGTTTTTGACCCATCCAGCAAACCTAAAACCATTGAAAGTTGAGTTTTTTTAATTTTACACCTGAGTGCTATATTTATATTATTTCTAAATCTCCTTTTCCCTATTTTAAGTCCCCCTCTGGTCACCTACACTTTGTCTCAAATCTTCTCCAGTGATTAATATTGTTATAACATATATGTACATATTTGTGTATGTTTCATATATGTGTATGTATTCCTCTGGTCACATGTAAAGGTGTTGGGGGCTGAACATTTGTGTTAAGATAATCTATCAGAGGACTCATCCCTGAAGAAAAGTGATTGTCAGTAATCAGCAACTATGTACTATCTTTAGTTCTTAGCCAATGTGTATATAGAATCTATGAAATCCCTTCACCCATTTTGACATGTAAACTGTCATGATCATCATCTTTGTCTTCCTTAGTTGACAATATTGCAAAGATCCATGTACGCTGCTTCTGAAGAGACACACTCATTTTACATATCAACACACCAGAAATCTTTTTGCTACTAATGGCTAATGGAGTTACCTCTTTCTTGGCATGTTGAAGGTATGTTTTTACTATAGCTCTGGCAAGGAGAATGCATGAAGAATTCAGAAACTATGTCCTGGATGATGCATATATGACAAATATTTTATGAAAGGTTAAAATTTTAAAGTATTTCTTTCCTTTTAGAGATTACAATATAATAAAAATCATTTCTCACTTCCATTAACTCCCTCCAAATTTTCATACATTTCTCCTTGTTCTCTTTCAAATTCATGGCATTATTTTATTAATCATTGTTCTATACATATATCATGATTTTAAATAATTGCTGTTATATATATATATATTCATATGTATATACACTTATTCCTGAATACATAAATAAAACCTAATCTGTTGTATGATGTTACTTATGTGTAAGTTTACAATACTGACCATTTGGTATTTTAAAGGCAAATTGGTATAATTTTGATAGGTTATTTGCCATGTTTTGTTTGATGGATTACCTTTGCTTGTTTTATGAATTTCAGGGAACAACAATTAACGATTGAAAAATGTAATAGTATTATTAAATTTAAATCTTAATATCAAATCCAGTGTTTAGTGTATAGAGAGTACCTTATGAATAAATGTATTATGAATTCTTGTTGTTTTGCATCAAATGCAGAGTTTTTAATTAATAGAGAATATGATGAGGTAATTGTTACAAAATGTATTTTTGCATATTTATATTTACATATAACAGAGTAATTATATTGTGTATATTTTAAAAATGACAAATTATCTCCCTCTTATGTTCCATCATCACAAGAGTATAAATAATCTAAAATGACTAGAAAAATGGACCTAGCATATGTGTAGATCATAAAGTACTGCAATATTAAACAGTAAAAGTAGAATTCTGTTATTACTAATGAAACATAAGGAATTATTTAAAATATATGTTTATTCATTTTAAGCACACTGACATTTCAACTCTCCATCAATTCCATAAGAAACGTTCACATGCTGAAAAAGAAATGTAATGGATGAAGTTCATAGGGAGATATATAGATAGATATGATAGATAGGTAGATGATATATAGGTAATACTTAGATAGGTGATAGATGACAGAGAGCTAAAAATAGAGAGATTGGCACATCTTCTAAAGAGAACAGTAAAGCACAATATTATAAATATCTAGGGTGCCTTAGATTTGTAAGTTATTTTAGGTGCATTTATATGCACATGGTTGTGTGCACATCAGTACAATTGCCCATAAAAACTAGATCTATTAAATCCATGTAGCATGAATTATGGAAGTTTGTGAGCTGCTACCTAACAACTAGGAGCCAAATTTGAGTTGTGTTAAAGCAGAACAAGACCTCCTAACTGCTCAGTCATTTCTCCAGTTAGGAACATTATATTCTTATTACAAACAAGGGCAGTAACAAAATTAGAATACATTAATAATGAATATCTTTAACACTGGTGACTAAGTTTTTTACTAAGATTGTTAAATTAACTTTCAAGGAGTTGTTTTATTTCAGTTTCTCTTCAGGTGTCAGGTTCAATACATCAAAGAATTTTTATACTATCAAATAATTGGAAAATAAATAGTGAAACAATTCTTGGTCAGAGTCTGAATATAGTAAAAAAAAAGGAATTATTTGGTGAAAAATCCAATTCCATTAAGCCCAAACAAATTAAGCATATATTTTAGGACTGCATATATCTTCACATATTTTTATTTATACTGCTGAGATATTGTATAATAGATATGCATACTTTAAAACCATTCATCTGTAATCAAAAAATATTAAAATTCATGAATAAAAGGCTAACAAAAATTGATTTTAAGTGACTAAGTAGACAACTCACCTAACTCTGTAATATGAAAGAGTGAAAACATATTGCATCACTACTGAAATGTGATAAAATGTTAAAAATAAATACTTAGCCACAATAAGTACACTGATTTTCAAAGATCATATTAAACCCCAAGAGAGAAATTAGTATCTCAGAACAATTATAATGAATAAAGTTTAAGCTTCAGGTGTAGATACTTAGATGAGAGAAAATGACTACAGTCATTAAGTGTGCTTCTGGGTACAATTTAATTTTATAAGATAATTGGGATGTAAATAAGGCTTTTTATCAGAAGAGCTAAGATATAAACAAATACACAAGTGGACAGAAATATTTTAAAACAGATATTTTGTGTTGTTAAAATGTTAATATGTGTTGACTGCTTTAGTAAGTTCTGCAGTCTAATTTGTATGTCTGTAAAATAAACACGCAGTTTTTATTTCTTTCTGTAATCCTCATGGAAACAATTTGAGCACGTTTGGAATTAAAACTCAAGCAGCTGGGTACACCTGTGAGGGATCTTTTTAAAATTAAATCATTGAGGTGAGAAAGATTCACCTTTAATCCTGATGTTTTGTGTTAGGAAGATCCCACCTTTAATCTGAAACCCACCTTTTGGGCACAGACATCTGGTGTCAGAGTATATAAAGGACGTTCAAGAAGAATTGCTTACTCTCCCTTTACCTGAGTGCTCTAATTCTGGCTGGCAAGTTCATTCCTTCACTGACATTAGATACTACTTCTTACAAATTCTAACATATACTGATAACCAGGTGAGACATCCAGACATCATTTGAACTAAATAATCACTGTATCCTTGAACCTTCTCTCAGTAGACAGCCATGGCTATGCTAGGATCTTATAAAGCAACACAGCAAATCAAAGTAAGCAGAAGTGGTTGCTGCATAAAGCCATCACACTATCTTCAGAGAGCCAACTAGCCAATACGATTTCATGGTTATAAATACAGCTGCAAATACTGGGGCCCACATTGCATAAAACAAACACTACCGGGCATAAATTATCTGATGTATCATGCTACAATATTAGGTGATATCAATACTCTATGATTCTTTCAAAACAAAAATCAAGGAAACATTTGAGTTTATACTAAAGATCAAGTGGATTTGTCTTTCATGCAAAGACAATAATAAAGATAAAAGTTGCACATTTTTTTCAATGTACCCAAATCCTTCTCTAAATTACACCACATTTGGTCCAATCTATTGAAACTGAAGCAGTATCACTTAGTATCCATCAGTTACTTCAGTGTGTTCTAGAAAACCTTTTTATTTAATATTTAACATAGTGCTACATAATACAACCCTCAGTATATTCACAAGAATTGAATATCTTATAAGAATGCAATGCCTTTAATTAAAAAGTGAATCTTAGATTTAAATTTGATATGCTTCTGTAGAAAATATTTGAAATTTTGATATAAGAACTGATTTTATGAAAACACTGACCACCCCCCAGTAACCAGCCCTGATTCATCTTTGTGTTTGTTAGAAATTGAGAGTGTGAGGCAACGCACTAGAAGCAAGGCAGTGATTCAAATCCTGTTCCCCTTTCAGAGTTCGAGCTACATAAAAACACTTCAGCTTATTAAATTAGTATTAATTTATACATTTATAATAACACCATAATTCATTATACTTTAAATCAGTGTATACTATTAGAGGGTTCCTTATGCTATATTTACAAGTAATGATGCCCTTTCAAAAGGGAAGAAGAGTCAGTCACTGTACTGCATACCTTTAATACTAGGTTATCCAAGGCAGGGTCATGTAGATGCTTCTCTGTGAGCTTTAGACTAGCCTGATCTATATAGCAAGTTCTGGACCATCAAGGTACATAATATGAGACCTTGTCTGGGAAAACAATACTGTGTACAAAAAGAAAAGAATGAAAGATATAAAGGGGAGTTAGAGAGTGGAAGAAAAGAAGGAAAGAAGGAAGGGGGTAAAATGAAAGAATAGGAGAAAATGCCAAAGATTATTCACTAGAAACAAAAATCTAATTAATACTTTAAATAAAGCTGGTAAATAACATTAGACTTAAGTGACATTGTTGAATGGGGTTTATTGCTATCAGTGACAATGTACAAATGCAAAATGTGTTTTTTGAATAACAATTTGGTATATAGGTGAGCATGGTGGCACATACCTTTACTTCTAGGACTCAAAGCATGGAAAATCAGTGAATCTTTATGAGTTCAAGACAAGTGTGGTCTGAAAATCCGGAGATATTTCTCAATTCAACAAATAAAAACATAAACTATAGGAAGTTGTCCTGTAAAGTTTTCCATACATTTATATAAATAAAATCTAATTCATTTAATCATTATAGATGATACATATATATGTATTTATTCAATTGTTACACTGTATGAGGTAAATATTTACAATTATTATGTAGGCATATAAAATAAATATATTAAAATTTACAGGACTGAGAAGAATATCTTGCTTACCTACATGGTTAATCTTGAATATGAGTGTATATGGGTTCTTTGGATAATTTGTTTTTTACCTGTAATACATAAAGTATTTAATCATTTAAGGGATTTGAAAACATGCTGGTTTTTTTTTTTTACTTATGTTTATTGTAATCATTCAGTGGAAAAACAGAATGTAGCACCATTGTAATTTTTACAGTGCCCTAAAGATTTTTCTGAGGTATATAAGCTATAATTGAAAAAAAAATAAACATAGAATTAAAATTGGTTACAAGAAAAATATCAAGAATGAGAGTGATAGAAGGAAAACAGCAAAAATGAGAGAACTAGAAATGAACCATCAAGAGTAAAGTTAGAGTTAGAAGGAAAATATATAGAATGAGAGAATTAGGAGGAAAACATCAAGAGAGTTGAAATGAAAAGGAAAACATCAATAGAGTCAGAAGAGGAATATTATTTGACACATCATTGTCATCATTCCACAGTTATTGTCTTCTCATATTTCGGGTTTCTCCTTGAGAGCGTTTTAGAAAAGTGCTCTTTCCTAGAAAATTGGCTCCTTGTCTTTTTTTTTTTTTTTTTTTTTTTTTACTTGATTTTACTATAGAGTTCAGCTGGGACTCGGACTCTTAATCCTCCTGGATCAGTCTCCTGAATACCAGGATTACAGATGTGCGCACCTCTCGTGATGCTTCCTTTGAGATTTGCAAGTGTTATAGTGTTGTACTTGACTCTACTCATCTCTAAATCTCTAAAAACTACCTTTTTATTGTAAATTAATTTTGGCAGTCAATTGTGTAAGCCATTTCTATGTTTCATTTATTTCAAGATCCACTGCAAATATTTTAAATAAAAACGAGGGGACATTTCTGGATAGAGACAAGAAGACAATGTAGAACACAGAGTTAAGAATAAAGAAGGAAATCATAAAGTGAGCATGCGAGAGTCTTTTCCCTTTACCACCTCAGATAGAAATCTTAGTCCGCACCTATCCTGTGGATTCACTTTGAGCCCTGCACTGCTGGAGACTGGCCCTCTAGAAATGATACTTACATATATAGAATCAAACTCTTCAATGAACTTGACTGTATTCACAGAAAGAAATAATGTGAGCATCATATCAGGCACTCAAGGAAAATTTATGTAAAAATAAGCATTTAACTTTTTATTCAAACAACTGGAAATATATAATTTGCATATTTATGATAAACATATTCATATGGAATAGTAATCAAACTAAAACAGCAAGTTTTGACCTATGAATTAATTATACATAAGTGTTGTTCTATATAGCCTGAACAGATTATATGAACCCATAGTTAAATAATAATAATAAAGTTATCTTGAAAATCAGGAATTTTTTGTTAATCAATAAAGGCAGTAATTGAATTTCAAGCAAAAAAGAAAGACTTGAAGAAAAAAGAATCCTATGTCCACAACAGATAAGCATTAAACAATCCAAGAGGCCTAAAAAAGTATAATATCTTGCAAGATGATAATACATTGGATCTATTAGCAAAGAAATTACATTTGTTTATTAAATTCAATAAAACATGGCATGTTTTATAAAATATTTGTGTTGGGATGTGAAAATATTTGATTAATTTTTCATATCTTATATACTTCCGCCATTCAAGTTTCATCTTAAAATTAAAAATAGAAGATATATAAAAAACTATGTGCTTATTTTGTCTAGCTCTGTTTTCCCAAGCACATTGAAAGATTATTTAATTGTGTTATATTTATTGATTTTTCTTAGACAAAGCTAGTACAGAAGATAAGCCCTATTAATGTTTTATGGAACTTTTGTAACAATGAATTTTCAGAAACATCCATTTTATAGACACAGCTACTAAAAGACAGGACGTGAGATAGTCAGATATGTGGTACGAAAGTTTAGAGAAGAAGAAATATGGAGAATTTTGTCCTAATCAAGTGATGAACTCCTTCTTCACACAAAATACCTCTGACAACTGGTTGGAAAAGAACTAGAGTTTCGCAATTTAGAATTCACTAATTACTGTGGTGAAGTAGATAAGAAAGCCGGATTAGAAAATGAAGACAGGCTCAAAGAACAAAGGAGTGAGGCACATGTCTTTGTTTAATTTTTATCTATTAAGTAAGCCATAAAATTCTACGATCCCAAAATTATGTTGTTTTGTCTTTCCCTTGGTCTTTCTGTGGTTGTGAAAAAATCCTTAGAGGACTGTATCTCCATAGCATAGGATTGGCATCTCTTCTGAGCTCAACCAAAAGCTGCTTTCTTATCATTGCATGCCTTGCCTCAAAATGTCTTTGCATTTTTCTCTTTATTGCACACAACAAATTTATTTAGCCACACAAAAATTTAACTCTATTTCTAACTAACTTTTAGATATTTACAAAGACCTTGTTTGACTTTTGAGTAGACATTCCAATCTTTCTGTATCTTTGAAAGGAATCAATGTATTTTACTTACAGAACTGTGCCTGGATAAATGTGCATGTGTGTGTGAATTTGTGTGTGTGTGTGTGTGTGTGTGTGTGTGTGTAATGTGTGAGAAAGCATGCTCTGTGTGGTGTGTATATATAGGTCTGAGAAAAAGCCTGGGTCCTCATCAGTCACTTTATTTTTCCAAGGTCTCTTGCTTATCACCTTTGGGCATGCCATACAAGATGGCCTGTTCATTTCCATTTATTATCTTGTCCTATCTTACCATCTTCCTACTTTTAGAAGGGCAGTGATTACAACACATCTGAAAAATTGACATTACCCTCTCCTCTAGAGATTTGAACTCCTTTTCACATTGACAACATTTCATGAATGCAACCTGATTCTTCTACCTGAGTCATATATTTTAACATTTATTCTGTCACTGTATTGTATAATTGAACCATGAGATTCCACTTGTAATGTGGATAATTGTTTTAAACATGTTTCTTATTTTTTTATTTGTTACTTTAAAGGAGCATAATTTTATTTCATTTTTAGTTTATGTGGGTGGGTGTGGTTAGTATTTGCCTATGAAAGTCAGAAGAAGGTGTCAGATATTCTTGATCTGTAGTTACAGTTGTAAATCAACAGCTCTACCTAGTTTAGTGCTTGTAATTTAATTCTGAAAGAAAAAGAAGTGTTCTTAATGATTGAGGCATCTTTACAGCCCCAATTATGAACTAGTATTTTTGTTGAGAATTTTTTCATTGCTATAAAACAATGTTGCTATATATCCTTTGTTTTTCTTACATTTTTTTGCTACTCTGAGATTCAGGAAAATTCTTCCCTTATAAAATTAATTTGAAATTGCTCCTCTTTTGAGGAATTTGAGAAGTATTAGTTTCAGTTCTGTACTTTCCCTCAACTAAGTTCACCTTACATATTTGTGAACACTGCAACAAGTGCGGTGAGTTTCAGGTTTGAGTTGTTTTGATTTTGTTGATGATTTAAGGTATTCCTGTTTTATTTATTGGTTTATTTTTGAAACAGTGTACTTCTGCATATCTCAGTCTATTGATAACTTCTATCTAAGTTTCATAAATCCTAAGATTACTCTTACATGTCAACAGGCTATACCACTTAAGTTTTAAAGTTTTATAACTCTTTTTATATTTAAAATATTTTCTTACAATATATATATTTGATCACCATTTTGTTTAGTGTTGGCAATCTATTATTTCATTTGAATATTTCTATGCTTCATTCAAAACATTTTGTAGTAAATACACCATCAAAATATTTATCTTTCTTACTTGTCTTTGATCAACTATTTAAAATTTTAAATTGTAAGTCTAATAACTATGTAATATACAACATATAACAGTCACTTAATATTTTTGAACTAATGACTATCTTGGCAAAATTAAAGTTGAATAATAGTATATATTTATAGAAAATTCTGGTTCACTGGATCATAATGCTTTAAGGATCTGTTTTGTGTATTTAATTCCTCATCACATTCAATTAACAAAATAGAATTTTACATTTTGATCTCTTGCATGCTTTGTTGTTGGTGTTTATTATATCTTGTTTTTAGGAAGGAAATGTGTAGCCCACAATGGCATCTAAGTCACTGACTCCTGCCTCCACCTCCCAAGGACTGGGAATATATGTGTGATTTGACACAGATAGTTTATAACACTGAATGTTTCCACAAATTTACTGATATTATTTATGTGCCAGTCCAGCTTAGTTGTAGGTGCTAATAAATGAATTTAAGACAATGTGAGAAAATTAGCAAAGTCATTTAAAACTGATAGGGAAAAAATTAGCATTCTTTAGGAGACATCCCCTTATAGTTTATTCAATCTCTCATTATTATATGTAATTAAAGAAGAGGTCAGGAATTTGAGAGGAAGTAAAGGAAACACAGGGGAAATTAAAGAGTAAAGTCGGAGAGTATAAATGATGAACACAGTATGGAATTCGCAGAGTATAAAAGATAGAGCTCAAAAGAAAATGAAAAAACAAAAATACATAGCTAGTTTATAATTCAGTGCTGCAGTCTTCACTTAGAAACTGTAAAAGTGATTTCAGTCTCAATACTGTGAGGAGGTGAGGGGTACAGACGGAAAGAAAGAGTGGGTATTTAATATAAATTAATGCATTGTTATATTTTCAAAGATTCTGGAATTATATTCCATAAACTAGCAAATTTATCATACACACACAGAGAGAGAGAGAGAGAGAGAGAGAGAGAGAGAGAGAGAGAGAGAATATTAAGAGCTTTACGAAGGCTAAATATTTAATTTTATTGCTATATTTGTGCTTAAGTTATTTTTGTTCTGAAAGGGACTTGTTTATCATAAAAAAGCTGCCAAGTATAGGGTATTCTGAGGCCTAAATTACATGTTTTCTTTAAGGATGATTACAGAGTAGAAACTTTAGGAAACCACTTATGCTTATTATTAAGTCAGTTTAAACATTTTCTATAGAAAAGGTTTATAAGCCTAAGTGATATCTTACACAACTTTGGTTCTTATTAACTGTAGAAAAAAAGAAACGAAGTGAACAAATAATCTTTAGTCATTTTCCTGAAAAACTTGTCAATACAAAAATATTTAATATAGTCATGAGATATAAAGTAGCAGTTAAAACTTAATTGCCTATTTTTACTTTATTTTTATAAATAAATTGATAAAAAAATATCCACATTAACAATATGTAAGTTCAGAGTTTCTGTAATTTTTTTATTTTATTTCAGGTATATTACCACTATACTTAATTAAACTTAATGATAGTGGAAGATATGAGTTATAATCATGAAATGATTAGTCTTAAAAAGTATGTGCTAAAAAACAAATTTGACTCAAACTACAACATATAACAATTACTTAATATATTTGAACTAATGAATATCTTGGCAAAATTAAAGTTTAATAACAGTCTATATTTATTAATTTGCTACTACATAATCCACCATTTCAGGGAAATTACAGTGTCAGGCACTTGAAATTGCTCATGTTACATCCAAATCAAGAGTGATGTCTGTGTTCAGGCCCACTAGCCTACTTCCTCCGCCCTTACACAGTCCTGGTTCCCTTGCTAAAGAATGATGCCACCCAGAGTGGGTTAGTTTCCCCCCTTGCAATCAATACAGTTCACTACAGAGAGACTCACAGACCAACCTAATCAAAAGAATTTCTCATTGAGAACCTTTCTTCATTGGATTCAATACTGTGTCAAATTGACAATTGCAAATAACCATCCCATTCTGTTTATTAAAAATATATTATCAAGGGCTGG
Source organism: Chionomys nivalis (assembly GCF_950005125.1). Lineage (NCBI taxonomy): Eukaryota > Metazoa > Chordata > Mammalia > Rodentia > Cricetidae > Chionomys > Chionomys nivalis. Next base: position 22,455,174 of record NC_080097.1, on the reverse strand, counting down.
GCAGTGGTGGCTAAAGCCTTTAATCCCAGCACTCGGGAGGCAGAGGCAGGCGGATCTCTGTGAGTTCAAGGCCAGCCTCTTCTAGAAGAGCTAGTTCCAGGACAGGAACCATAAAAGCTACGGAGAAACCCTGTCTCGAAAAATCAAAAAAATCCCACTCCTGACACATGTATTTATTCCAGCACTTGGGAGGCAGAGGCAGGTGAATCTCTGTGAGTTCGAGACCAGCCTGGTCTACAAGAGCTAGTTCCAGGACAGACTCCAAAACCACAGAGAAACCCTGTCTCGAAAAACCAATATATATATAATCAGAAACTCATTTTTATATATAATATCTACCTCTCATGTTTTCAATCATACTTTCATGTATATTATCTAATAAACTGAAGCCTCCTAGAAAAAGAAAGCTTTTATATTTAACTAGAATTTTGTTTCACTTTACACGATTTTGGATGGTGTAAAAAAGTGGTAAAGATTAGTAAAACAGTAAGCACTTATCTGAACAATTGCCCAAGCTATGTTTACTATTTATTTATATACTCAAAGTATAAACTAGCATAATGTGGAGTGTTTGTTTCAGTATCTCCCTACCTATACTTTACCGTTAAAGCTTTAAGCTTAGATTATCTAATATTGTTATTTTATTACGACTTTTAATAAACTAACTTTTTATTATTGTTGTTGTTGTTGTTGTTGTTGCTGCTGCTACTTTCTATACAGGGTTACTCAGTAGCTTTGGAGCCTGTCCTGAAACTCACTCTGTAGACCAGGCTGACCTTGAATTTACAGAGATCTGCCTGCCTCTGCCTTCTGAGAGCTGGGATTAAAGTCTTGCACCACACAGCCTGGCCATATTATATATTACTATCACCTATACTTTATTAGATAATATTTTTGAAGCATGACAGTTTAACCTAGTGAAGGGGTTGTGATCCCTTAGTAAGTCCAGGAGTATCCAGTTTTTGTTTGTTTTTCTGAGATAGGATTTTTCTGTAGTTTTGGAACCTGTCCTGGAACTAGCTCTTGTAGACTAGGCTGGCCTCAAACTCACAGAGATCTGACTGCCTCTGCCTCCCGAGTGCTGGGATTAAAGGCATGTGCCACTGCCTCCCAGCTAGAAGTATCTATTTTTATTTACTAGACTTAAGATCCCAATCCCTGGTATATTAAACATTTATCCAAATGATTAACTGTTGGTGCAGGAGAGATTGTTCAGCATTTAAGAGCACTGCCTGTTTTTCCAAAGGTCCTGAGTTCAAATCCCAGCAATGACATGATGGCACACAACCATCTCTAAGGAGATATGGTGCCCTCTTGAGGAAGAAACCTGATCAGTCATCCTCATTTACTTACACCATGAAACCCAATATGGACAAGTTCAAAGAATCACCATATACAGGCTGCCTATGCATGCTTCATCATTGCCAGGGCAGAAATTACATGTTTTAAAAGAAATCATACTCAAATGTGCATGGAATTAACCAACTAACATATACAAAAAGTATTCATTTACTCTAGTAATTTTCCAACTTATGGCTTTCCCGTTTATAACTATGTAACTCTCATTTAAGACTCAGGATTATTCTAGTCACACCGTTTCATTATTTTCCTTCACTTAGATTTTGATAGTCACATTGATTATTTATTCTTTATACTGACTTGAAACAAACCTCTTTCAAGTTTGTGAGTTGGCACTGAAAACACGTAACAAAAGAAAGAGATTTAATTATTCAACAGCACACATCTGCCATTTTGATGTGATCAAAATAATTAATTTTCATTGATTCAGAAAATTGTTTACCTGGAATAGAAGGCAACTCAAAAGTGGATCAATATTATTCTGATCCTCCTCACAATACAATACTTTCAATGCATTGTTTCAACTGCGTTTTACAGTTGTCATTGAAATTTATGGGTATGTGATATCTCAAAAATTAATTGACATTACAAAACTGTCTTCTGTAAATTGACTTTTCTATGAAGTTTTTGAAAAGTCTTATTTTTTGTAAAATGTATTGGAATTATTATTTTTTAAAGTTAAACAAATAGAAAACACTTAAAAGTCGCAGCATGTAATATTGGAGAATCTTATGGGAAGACATGCATAATCTAGAGAGCACAAAGTTGCAGTGCTCTTAATAAAGAATACAAAGGGCCTGAGATCTCACTGGTGGAATTTAATTAAATTTAAATGTTGGAGGTGATGGGTGATGCTACAAATGAAATTGAGATACAGAGCCTGCATTTTAAGAAATCACTGAGAATTTCTTAGATAAAGGACATAAAAGGCTAACAAGAAATTATTCATGCATACATATAAAGTTTATACACGGAATAATGCTCCTCATAAAAGTCATATGTTATCAAATAAAAAGCCCATCACATGCATACAATATCTGATATAGGAAGTCCATCTGTATATGTGTTGCTTCTATTGGTTAATAAATAAAGAATCTGCATTGGTCTTTGATAGGGTAGAGTAGAGTGAGGCAGAGAAAACTAAACTGAATTCTGGGAGAAATAAAGTGTAGTGAAGAGATGTCATGTAGCCACTGTCGAGAACAGATGAGCTAGAAACTTGACTGTAAGCCACAGCCACATGGCAATACACAGATTACTGGAGTTAGGTTAATTTAAAATATAAGAGTTAGGCAGAAATACGCTTAAGATATTGGTCAAACTATTGCAAATAATATAGTTTCTGTGTGGTTATTTCGGGGCTGAGAAGCTAGGAACAAATAATGGGCCTCCTACAGCACATTTCTCCCCTGGTGTAGTTACAGAGGTCCTAAAAATACTAAAAGAAACTGGGTTATTGTCACTTCTCTGAGTTGCTCACACGTACTTGAGGATAAAACTTTATTATGAAGGCACTATGTACATTGTTCACATGACATGGTATAATCAAGTTGTTACTAATCAGGGAAGTTACTCAGTGTTGACTAGATTTCATAGTGCTGGGAAATGCTCTGTACATTTCATGAAGATGAGATTTCATTTCATCAATAGTTTGACCTAGAGTGAGTCCTGTGAACCTCAATACTGACTGATATGAAAAGATATGCCCGTGGGAGAAGCATTGAACAGATACTACAGGGGTATCCAGTTACTTCAGATTGATTTAAGGCACATTATATATGACAGAAGAATACATATGGCAAAGAACCCAAGGAATGACATATTGATATTATTCTAAATTGACATAATTGAGTCTCTATTCCCAAAGAATACTGCAGCTCTCATATTTTACCACATAAATCTTTGTTCAGTTTGCAGAGGTTAATACAAATTTATGATTAATCAAAATATACAAACTAAGTATCATTTTTTCACTTACAAATGGAAAATTTAAACCGTCTTCTAAGAATCAGCAGCCAACAAAAAAGAAAGAGAGGGGAAAGAATTTAAAAGACAGAAAAAGGTAGTTTCAGAGTATAACAAATCTTCTGAATATGATGGGGACACTGTATACATGAGCTCACAAAATATGTGGTGGCCTACATAAGTCCTGAATTATTTTAAACCAATCAACATTTACAATGTATGGGGAAGGATTTGTGAGCTACTACCATTAACTGATCAACTACTGATAAAAATAACTTTTCAGAATGGAAACGAGGTTTTTTTTTAACAGTGTGTTCCCTTGCCCGTCAATCAAGCTACTGTTGATGGCCTCACAAGTGGAGTATTGACTAGCACAAACTGAAAACTATGGGTTATTGATAAAATGTACACGATAAAACAGGACATTAGAAGGTTTGTAGCTCATATTTTGTATTACTGCTGCTTGCAGTTAAGAGACACTCTCAGACAGGTTCTGTAATCAAACTTTTGAAACATATTGGAACATTTAAATAGTATGAATTGGGTCTTTGACATTAAATTGATAACATTTTACATTTTGCAATAGATATTATAAAGTCTAAGAGGTAAAGAGTGGATAGTATACATGATCAATTCAAAGTCTTCATTATGATGATGACCTGAGATAGACTTGTGATAATAAATATTGTCAACTTGAAAGGGCATAACATCATCTAGGAGAAAACAAGCTATGGATGTGTCTGTTGAAGAAATAGTAGATTTGATGAATTGGGAAGACCTACCCTAAACGTGGATGCACCGTTTCACAATCTACATTTTTTGACAGAGGAAAAGAGTGAGTTGGATGGAACACTGAAACCCATCTGTCTTTGCTTCCTAAACCCAAACACGGTGTAAATAGTTGTATTATGCTCCAACAGCAATGACTTTGCCAGGGCAAATTCCTCAATCTGATAGCAAAAGTAATCTCATCTTTTCTTAAACTGAATTTTCCAGCTATTACATCACAGCAATGAAAAAAGAAAGTAACACAGAAGGCAATGAGATAATTAGAAAAGCAGGAGATTCTCTGGAAGGCATAAACCCTAACGTTTTAGCAAATAATTCTCAAATTGATGGGTTACAAAGGAAATTTTAGAGCAACTTTTCACCTTAATCTAACTTCAAGTGTCCAAGGGAAATTTGTGACAGTCAGTACAATCGTTTGTGCCTTGAGGCATAAAGTTAAGTATGAATTAAAGAAAAACTTGTGTTTTAAAAACGCTTAGTTGTACTATATCTCAAACACCCAATTTAAGTGTTGAGCCTCATAGAGCAGATTTTAATTATTGGATAAGTTAATGGTGTGTGATTTATTATTTTATGTTTGAGATCCCAGGAGATAGAGTGCAGTTTTCATAGTGTAGACTCAAACGGATATCATCTTCATAAATGACAGTTGCTTTTGAGGAAAATAGAATGATTATAAGGCTTTGGCATTTTGTTTTGTTTAGTATTTACTGTTTTTTTTCTACCCTGAAAGATCCAATATTTTCTTTGTCATGAGTAAATAGTTTTATGTTTTTGTCATTTCTCATTTTAATCAATTTATACTTTGATTATTTTCAAATTGTATGACTTAATGATTATTTCAATTAAATTATTTTATTATGTAATATAATGAACATTTTTATTAAGATTTTAAAGTTTTATTTTCCTTCCACTTTCCATTAAATTTTTAATTTTTACAGAAAATGCCTTCAAATCAATTTCCCTGAGAAACTTTTTTCTTTCATGAATTACAGAAATATCATTTAAAGGGATTAACTGTTAATGCTTTGAAAGGACTAGGAGAGGTTTTATATCACATTACAAATGTTTGGACTTAATGTAAAACATACTAATGTAAACCTATTAGTCAAGGCTTCATCTAAATACAGAATCAAGAGAATGTCTATGTGTATACCAGTGAAAAAGTTAACAGGATAGCTTAAATGGTTAAAAATGTGGAAGTTTCAGATTCACTTAATGTAAGTCGGGGTAGCTGCATTCAAAAGAAGCTGGGAGCCTCAGAGCAAGGCAAATAAATAAGGTTGGTGAAGTCAAGGAAAAAGATGTATGCTCACTACCAATGACTATTGAGTATATAGTTAAAGACTAAAGAAACTGCAGTCCCCTATCCCTGGATCACAGCAGAGTCAAAATCACTGCCACATGAGATAAATGTTCTTGAAAAAATGCACCCATCTTTCTGCCTTCTTTAGTTTCACGTTCCCAGTCCTCTAGACAAGACTTCTCACTTTCAAGGTGGTTTTTTTTTTTTCCCCACCGATTTAATCTGATGCCCAATGTCAATCATCTCTAGAAACATTCTTAATGCCACATCCGGCAGGATATCTTATGAATTTTCTAGGCGTCTGTGAATATAGTCAACTTGACAACTAAGATTGAAGCCATCAAAGCTAGACACTCACAGAACTTTAAAAATAGATTCTATAAAATAAGTTCTGCTATATGATTTAAATTGACTCATTTTTCTTCTCACTTTTAATACTATTGTCAAGAGAATCATTTCAAATCACTTATATTTATCTTACATGCAAAACTATAGATTTGAAAAATAAAAAGTACTTAAAAATGAAAGATAAATATAGCAAAATTAGGAAGTACCTTAATTTAAATGGAAATAAACAGTAATTTGAAATATAGAAATTGCATACAATGAATATATATCTATACAGTACAAATATATGTATATACACAAACTAGTATAAATGAAAAGTATACTACAAATCAAAACACTAAATATAATTCTAGACTTTAAAATTATGCATGAAAAATATTGCTGACAAAAATCAGAAAGAGAAATTGAGCCTTCCAAGAAGTGACATTGGTAATTAAATTTCACATAGTCAACTTTTGAGTGTAGGAGAATGTTTTCAGTAACTTTTTTAATTAAAGAGCTTCCATCTCTTCACACTGTTTGATCTGTTTGTAATTTACTGAAAGGGCAATATGGTATATAACAACAGCAAAGTATTTCTTTCCTAATATTGTTGGAGTGTAAAATATCTAATAAAGTTGAAGCAATATAGCCTGAGAAATGTTTTGAAAAGTGATCCTTTGGGGGTACCTAATATTATGGGATTGCCTTTCACAGTTTGTGGAAAAAATGAAATCAGTTATTTGACTTTCTTAAGAAATGTTCAGTATCAAGTCTCTTTTCATATACTTGAAAATAATTGAAATTACTAACAGAAGATTTCTAAGTTGAAATATTTTGGTTAAAATAGTGTATAAATTTGGATTGCGTTTGGATGTGATGCAGTCCTAACATGATTAAAGATCAAATTTCATGCCCGTAAAAAACGAATATACTTGGTAGTATGGAGATATAATAAATAAATCCTGTTTATTATTACTTGATACATATACTGAAAAAGTGTCTTCAGTTGTTTTTTATTGTGTATGTCTTAACCTTTATAATTGAAAATATATACACACAGAATTCTCTGCAGAATATATTACATTTGTTTGTTGGATAATGTAAGCAGTGTTAAGAAATAAATGTGAAAAGAGAGAAAATATATTCAGTCTTATTCAGTCTCTTATGATACATATGTCAAAATGCAATAGAAATAACATTTTCAGTATAAGACATACAGTAATAAAATAGACCTTTAGTTCTAGACATTATTTAGATTTACAAACTAAATCAAACAATGTAAAATGATTCTTGAATAAATGAAATGAAATTAATTGACATTATATTGTATTCTTGTTGAGAGCATCAGTTGTCTATTTAAATGATAGAGCACAATCTCATAAGAAACCACCTTTTAATAAACAGAGGGAAAAAGAACAGATTGAAAGTGCATTAAATGTACATTTTATCATAAAGAATTACTCTATGTGCCAATAAAATTCATCGTTGTTTGCCTAAACAATATCAGAATAAATTTGATGCATTTTGCAGCAAGAATTCTAATTGTATTTATTAGTCAATAGAATGCAGATAGGAAAGAAGAAAATAAAGTGTGATTTTTCTGAGTGAGACAGCAAAGAAAATCATCACAGTCTTTCAAGTTGAAAGCTGTAGAAGTAGGAAAGTACAAAAAAGGCCCGATGTTTCTTATCCTATCATTTTCTATGCAAAGATAATGGGAACACTAATACTCAAAGGAAAATCCTATAGATCTGAGACTCCTATACCCTGTCAATATATGTAACACAGTCCTAATTCTTATATATCTTAGTGTAAACAAATGATTATGTTAGTTGTTTTGAGTTTCCAGTTATCTGCAGCAAAAATATAGGTGGTGTAAAGAAAGGTAAACAGACTTCCAAATTATGGTAACTGTCAAGCACCTATGGTTGTCCAAATTGTGCTTGCTCCCTTAATTACTTCAATCACTGCAAATTTTTAGAAACGTATTGGTTTTGTGTAAGTTTTAGAATACATTTTGACTGTATATATAAATCATATCACATTACAAGCAGGTATAAAAAGTATACTTAAGTCAAAAATAAAATATATTTAAAAATACATGCAACATTATAACACACACCTCATTGCTTATCATAATACTTGAGTACAACGGGTCAAAGTGAAACAAAAATACAAAAAGCATTAATTTGTATTGTAATGATGAGAAATAGATTACATATGTAGATATAGATACATCATTGTTAATTATTTAGTTAAGAATAAGAACATGTTATAAAGTACAATATTAATATAATGTATCTAATTATAATTTTATCTCATTGCAATTGATTTCTGTAAATGTCATATTTTTATGTCATTTTTGTGTTGTAGAAATCTTAAGTTTAAGTCTATTTTGAAGTTACATAAAAAGATACAGAAATGTTATATGTATTTACCAAATTTTAATGACAATGCTGGCTTCAGTACTCAAATAATTTTGGCAGAAACCATGCTGATAACGACACAGAAAATAACACCAAAGATATAAGTAGTTTCTGCTGATCCATCTAATGTGTTAAAATATTATGCAATATAAATTGAGAAAAATCTTAAAAAATTTTTTCAATCAACCTACCTTTTCTGTTAAAAAATACCTTCATTTGCATGCAGACTTTTCTACAATGATTACTATAAAATGCTAATTTTAAAGAAGATAATAAATATAGCTATGTACAGAAGTATTCAAACAGAAATATCACAAGATCTATTTGCAGTGTTGTGGTTGTGTATGAGAATTTTGTTAGAGTCCCAATATCAGGCAAGAGAAAGCTCCCCAGAAGAAGTTAGTCTTGATACATGGTTGGTTTTTGCTATTGCTTTTATTTGCCTCACATATCATGAAGTAAGTATACTGCACTTTGGGCAAAGTACTTGGAGAAATTGAACTTAAATTGCCTGAAATTCTCATCCTTGAGTACTAATGTTCAAAATATTAGAAGAAATTCTTCAAGTCAATGAAAAAGAATAATCTCTATGAAGTTGAGTTTTGTCCTTTTGAGGTTTGTGAAGAAATTTGTTGGAATTTTGATGGATTTGCATTGAATCTGTAGGTTGCTTTTTGTAAGATTACCATTTTTACTATGTTAATTCTATCTACCCAAGAGTATAGGAGATATTTTCATTTTCTAGTGTCATGTTCAATTTCTTTTTTCAAAGGTTTAAAGTTCTTGTCATACAAGTCTTCTACTTGTTTAGTGAGAGTTACTTCGAAATATTTTATGCTGTTTGTTGCTATTGTGAAGGGTGATGTTTCTCTGATTTATTTCCCAATCCATTGATATGATGGATTACATTGCCAGATTTTCATATGTTGAATCATCCCTGCATCTCTGGGATGAAACAGAATTGATCATGGTGAATGACTTTTCTGATGTGTTCATATGATAAAGTCAAAAACCCAATAAGGCCAAAATGATCCTGTAAAATAAAGGAGCTTCTGGAAGCATCACAATTCCTGACTTCAAACTCCACTGCAGAGCTACAGTTTAGAAAACAGCCTGCTTTGGCATAAAAACAAGAGGAGAAACAAGAAAACTGTATTGGAGACTCAGATATCAATCCACATACCTATGAACAGCAGATTTTTGACAAAGAAGCAAGAAAATATAAAATAGAAAAAAAAAGCTTATTCAAGAAATGATGCTGGTGTAACTGGATATCAACATGTAAAAAATGAATTTAGAAACATATATCATCATACACAAAACTCAAGTCCAAATTTATTAAAGACCTCAACATAAAGCCAACCACAATGAAATTCATAGAAGAGAAAGTGGGAAGTACGTTTGAACTAATTGGCACAGAAGACCACTTCCTAAATATAACCCCAGTAGCACAGACACTGAGAGAAAAAAAAATGGGTCCCCCTTAAGCTGAGAAACTTCTTTTAAGCAAGAACATGACCAGCAAGACAAAACAGCAGCCTACAGAATGGGAAAAGATCTTTACCATCTCCAGATCACACAAAAGACTGATCACCAAAAAAGACAAAGAACTTAAGAAATTGCTCATCAAAAGAACAAATAATCCAATAAAAATTAGGGTATGGATCTAAACAGATAACTCTCAACACAGGAATCTAAAAAGGCTGAAAGACACTTAAGGAAATGCTCAGCATCCTCAGCCATCAAAGAAATGCAAATCAAAAACACTCTGAGATTCCATCTTACACCTGTTAGAATGGCCAAGATCTCACAGAGATCCGCCTGCCTCTGCCTCCCGAGTTCTGGAATTTAAAGCCTGAGTTCGAGGCCAGCCTGGTCTAGAAGAGCTAGTTCCAGGACAGGAACCAAAAGCTACAGAGAAACCCTGTCTTGAAAATCAAAAAAAAAAAAAAAAAAAGAATGGCCAAGATCAAAATCAGAGATGATAACTTATGCTGGAGATGATGGGGGATAAAGGGAACATGTCTCCATTGATGGTGGGAGTGCAAACTGGTACAGCACCTTTGTATATCAGTATTGCATTCTCAGAAAATTAGGAAACAACCTGCTGTGTGACAATGATCTTGTACCCTGCAAAGATTTATCAGTTTGTATTTTAATAAAATACTGATTGGCCAGTTTCCAGGCAGGAAGTAGAGGTGGGGTCACCAGGCAGGAAATAGAGGCAGGGCAATGAGAACAGGAGAATTCTGGGAAGAAGAAAGATCAGTCTGCAGGCATCACCCAGAAACAAAGGAATCAAGATAAGAATGCCACGATGATAAAGGTACCAAGCCATGTGGCTAACACAGGTAAGAATTATAGGTTAATGTGTAAGATATAAGAGTTAATAAGAAGCCTGAGCTAATAGGCCAACCAGCTTATAATTAATGTAGACCTCTGTGTGTTTCTTTGGGAATGAAAAGCTTTGGGGCAGAATGGGCAGGACAGAAACCTATGCAATCACAAGCTACCTCAGAACCCAGTAATACTACTTTGGGGTATATATCCAGAGGGTGCTTAATCGTACCACAAGGACATGTGCTCAATTATGTTCATAGAATCATTGTTTGTTATAGCTAGAACCTGGAAACAATCAAAAAGCCACGTGACTGAAGAATGGATATAGAAAATGTGGTACATTTGCACAATGGAGTACTACATGGCAGAGAAAAATAATGGCATTTTGAAATTTGCAGGCAAATAAATAGATCTAGAAATAAATAGATCTAGAAAAATAGATATGAGGTAACCCAGACCCAGAAAGACAAACATCATATGTAATCACTCATAAAGTTGCTTTTAGACATAAAGCAAAGAAAAAACAGGCTAAATTTACAATCTCAGAGGACCTAGACAATGAGGATCCTAAAAGACACATACATGGATTTAAACTACATGGGAAGTAGAAAAACAAAACAAAACAAAACAAAATCTCCTGGGTAAATTGGGAGCATGGGGACTAGGAGAGAGGGTAGCAGGTAAGGGAAGAAGGGAGGGAAGAAAAATATATAGCTCAATAAAAACAATTTAAAAAACTTGATGAATTATGGTCCACTAGAGAAGGAAGATGATTCCCTGGTACTCTAAACCTAGCCAAATTTCCACACATGGCAAGTCCATTATCTTTAGAGGAGAATCTATACTGCAGTTTCCATAAAATGATATTATAACTAATTATATTCTTAATATAACATCCCTAAACACACAGAAAATTATATCAAAGAAGCCTTTTTGTGCAGCTGATGGAGACTTCAGTGAAATTCACTATTTGTCAAAATGCAGAAAATTGGTTTCCTCGTGGTGCCATCCACACAGGACTGAATGCTTTTATACTTTTATAGCGCACAGACATTCTTTGATACTTGTATAGAGTATGAAGTTGATTTCTGGAAACTGTTAACAGTCATAGTGAAAAGTTTACTATATAAAGAACAAGACTTGCCTCAGCTCAGATGCTTCTCACTCCATACCTGCTTTTGCCATGATGACGTCCATGTTAGTTCCTCACCAGGGTCTGAACTAACAGGCACGATACCCTGCATTTTTAGAATCCAACACTAGCAACTGAATAAACCTCTTTGTTTTACATAGCTACCCAATTCCTGATATTTTGTTTTAATAATGGATAGTAGAATGATACATTATTCAACTTTCATATAGCTATACAAGTGTAGAATCAGCAACTGAGTTCAGACCCAACCCAAGAAATGTGTGCTTTTCTTCTTAACTCTCATGCTTTCTTAAGTCTCAGGGATGATTTAGTAGCTGTTCCAGGGATATAAACCATGACTAATAAGGACTCTATCTACTCAGGTGGATAGATTAAATTTATGTGAATTAGTGCCTGATTTAAGGAGACAGATTTCCATTGATTTTAACAAAAGAGGTTGTCATTTTGTGAACCTAGGAGCTAAGGTTAAATGACGATGTTGGAAAAATGTATACTAAGTTTACTTCATAGAGAGTACAGTTGGAAATACATTGGCATAATCCAATCAAATGTATGCAAGAACACTTTCCTTGGGCAGCAGAAGAGGTTAAGAAGTTGGGGGCACTTGTTGTTCCTTGTTACAACCAGGTTTAGTTACCACTACCCACATTATAGCTCTCCATCCTGTTTCTTTCTTTGTGTATGTACATATTTATTTCTAGATTTTCTACATTGTTATATCCTCCTGCATAGTTTCTCCTTATTCCCACAAGGATTAATGATACTCCTCCAGACATTGCAATGACATGAAAAACAAGTGTTGAGAATGAAACACATAAATACAAAGCGCTATTTTCTTGTAAATCAGCACTTCAGTTAAAAAATTAAGACAGTTTTTATTGTTAAAATATTTTGTAAATATTTATGTTCTTTAAAACAAACAAGTAAAATGAACTGGACAATTACCTTATAAATTTATCCTAAAGTGGCTATCCACATGATTTTAATCTAGCTATAGATTATAAGCAAACCTCCTTACTTTTTATATATCCAAAATAGCAAGATGCTGTTTTAAATCAGATGCATTTAGCAATACACCAAGCTGGCTATTTTATAGGCTGTCTGCTGTTGTTCACAGATGGGAAGCAATTCTCTAAGCGTATGCTAAAGCTTGAGTTCTGTTATGCCTTAATCTCATACCTGCTTTGATGCATATTTTATCAGATAAGCAATCTGCCAAATTTACTATACTAAGTGTTCAGAAAGAAAATCTAAAACTGAAGAAAATTACAACCCACAGCATTAACCATTTTGCTTCCATATGAATCATGAACCTACAAATTTGTAAAACAGTCCTATAATTTAAATTTTCCTTCATGGTTTTAGGTTTAATATCTTTGGTTATTATGCCTATAAGGCTTGTTTTATTTGTTTGTTTGATTGCTTGTTTTTCCATTTTCATGAGAAGCTATGTAAAACATTTTCTCCAGTTTCTCATTTCGTAAATTTTGAAAGCTATCAGTCTTATCAAGCCCATTAAAATTTAAGTAAATTGCTATATTTAGCTATCTTTACCAGATTCACTGTTAATAATCCTTTTGTTTGTGAGGCATGCATGCACATGAGGAGGCCATAACAAGGGTTCACATGTCTTCCTGTCTAGCTCTTGATCTAATTTTCTTGAAACCATGTTAGGTAGTTTGGCTGGCCAGGATACATTCAGGAACCAAATATCTCTTTGAACTAATTCTAAAGTATGGGGACATGCATAATCATGTGCTTTATACACTACTTTAGATTCACACTCAGGTCTTCATGCGTGCAGTGAAAGCACTCTTACCCACTGAGCCATCTTCTTAGCTTTCACTGTTAACATTTAGATTCTTTATGCCTTTATAATGCTCCTTATATGTTGGGCACAGTTATGTCCTCTACTTATTAGGTTCTTATTTTCTGGAAAATTATGTACTACATTTAAACCAACATTTAATCCTATTATAAAATATTTGGTATACATTTCTAAATAAAAACATCCTTAAGCTACATAAGGTCAATACTGTTTTGTTTTTAGGAAATCTCAGGGTTATATTCATAAATTAACATATATTAGATAGCTATAACTTTTCAATTAGACCTTCATTAATGTTAATTTGGGTTTAATTTATTTTGGTACTCCATTACATATTGCTAAATCAAAATTCTCAACATTTTAGTTCCTTTATTGTGTCTTATAAATCAAGTTGCACAATATAATATATTATCCACTATAAGCAATAGTTATTTTATTTTGAGTCTTCATTCATACATTCCAGGATGTCCTCTAACTTGCTTTGTAACAAATAATAAACTTGAAATCCTAATATTCCCACTTTTCGTTCAAAATTCAAGGAGTTACTGGGATGTATCAATACAGCCTGCTCATACAGTGTGAGGGATCAATTTTGCGGGCCTCGTGAATTCTAAATAAGCATTTACCAACTGAGATATATTCTCAGAGCATCAACTACTTATATTTCAATAACTTACTTAAGGGATGGTTACCAAATGCTTCCAATATGGATCATAAAATTTTCTTCTACACTTAGTCCCCTAAAATATGATACATTGATGTGCATTTCAGAAAGCATATTGAAACTTAAATGATTTAAAAAAAGACCGCCTTTAATTTATAAATAAAAAGTAGCAAGTAACTTATAAAGGAGACTCTCCAATTAGCTAAGATGCTAGGAGGTCGAGCAAGATGCACCCTTTTCCTAAGATGTGGTTTTTCAGGATGCTGCTGCCTTTGAGTCACCCATGCTCTTATAAAAAATGCTTCCACCACATTCAGTATACCATAAGCTCCTGCCTTCCATAGGTTTGATTTGAGCAAAATTCATTCTTTATTCTATTGTCAGTACCCTATATGGTGTGAAGGGATTCATTTTACATCTCCTCAGAAAAAGTCACTATATATATACTGAATTCTGTTGTGAATTTGTTTCTTGATAAGGGCTTCCCATTCAGGCATTTTGGTCCTGAACTCTTTATTATGTATATGTGCATACAGAGAAGGCAAATTAGAAAATGCTGTTTTACTTCAGAAAAATAACAAATGTAAACATGTTATTTTCACAAACTATTTTATGTAAAATAGCAATAGACATTCACAATATGTATGTATGTATGTATGTATAATATATATATATATATATATATATATATATATATATATATATTTCCAGAAAGCTGAAATTTATACTCACATAGATTTCAAGTCTCTCTGGAAAAAAAAATCTAGCAAGCCCAATTATCTCTTTATTTGAAACTATCATATATAAGGCTAAGAGATGATACATTGAATTGACTTCCCTGAATAAGAAAGAGAATTTAAGCACATAAAATGTTTATCACAGATACTTAAGTTATATTGAATACACTGTTTTGAGTATGTATAAGGCCTCCATTTAGCGCTTTAATTATTGGATGTATTTTTTCTGTAGTTACATGCAGATAACTATTGGACAGAAGTGTTTTAAGTTTTAACTTCTCTCACTGATAGTTTATTATGTTTTTATACTTAATTGCTCCAGAGTTATTTGTCTGATTGTCTTTAATTTTCTTTTGAATTTTTGTACACATTTTCTACTAAACAGAATATGTGGACAAGTGAATTAATGAAATACTTAAGCACTGAATTCTGTTGTGAATTCGTTTCTTGATAAGGGCTTCCCATTCAGGCATTTTGGTACTGAACTCTTTATTATGTACATGTACATACAGAGAAGGCAAACTAGAAAATGCTGTTTTACTTCAGAAAAATAACAAATGTAAACATGTTATTTTCACAAACTATTTTATGTAAAATAGCAATAGACATATATATTATCTCTATTATAAACAATCTACACTTTTTTATCCAATTTAAAATCAAATTTGAGTGTATGTAAATCTCTTCTGAAAATGTTATTTTTCAACACTGCTTGATTGCACTTCCGCTGAAAGAACAATGTC
Organism: Chionomys nivalis; assembly: GCF_950005125.1. Lineage (NCBI taxonomy): Eukaryota > Metazoa > Chordata > Mammalia > Rodentia > Cricetidae > Chionomys > Chionomys nivalis. The sequence goes on along the minus strand of NC_080097.1, from coordinate 22,439,534 downwards.
AAAACATTGCTCAGACAGGAAAAGCAGCCAACCCCACAGAACTGACTTAAGTGAACTGTGTGGAAGGCTCAGGAAAAGTGAGAGCTTCAGGCTGTAGCATTGACTTTCCCCTTAAGGAAAGCCCAAATGCCTTGCTCGTAGCAGGAATATCCTGAAGTCGGGGGCAAAGTGAATATCCTCTTGACTGCTGTACCTTTTTCTCCAGAAGAGATCTGTTGTTGAAACACACAAAAAAAACTAATAATAAACTGGTAATCTAAACAAACAAGTATTTAGTAATGCCAAAGGAGATTCAGAAAATATAAAAATTACAAATTTCCATCGTTTTTAATGTTATAAAGAGATAATACAAACCTGAAATAAATGACTAAAAAATAGACCCATCATAACATTAAAGCAGATTAAAATTTAATCCATTAATTTTAAATAACTATATTTCAATACTCAAATTTTTTTCTCCAAATTTGGAAGGGTAACAGAATGCATCAAGACTTTCTAATTTCTAATTTGGTTGTACTGTGTTTATTTATTACATATAAAACAGCACTATACAAGAAGGTAAAATATTTTAATTTTTACCCTAAAATTAATACTAGCAGATATGGCATTTGAAAGCTGCATAACCAATTTGTTCCACTTTTCTCCACAAATCTAGTAAATTAATATATATTGATAGTATATTCAACCATTTTCAATATTTATATAGTTGCAAGAAAATCTAAGTTGATTAAGAAACTGGGTAGGGTGTTTGAAAGAGGTAGTTCAGGAATTAAAAATTCTTGTTGCTCCTTCAGAGGACATGGATTAGTTTTCTATCAGCCATACAGTGGCTCAGAACCATCTATACCTGCAACTCCAATGTGTACAATGCCCTCCTCTGATATATGGGGTCAACAGGAAATCAAATAGCGCACATATATACACATAGGCAAAGCACTCAAAGGAATAAAATAAAAATATGTAACAAAATAAATCTAAACAAAATAAAAATTAGGGTTCATGCAACTGCATGTATCTATTTGGCTGATGTTTGTAAATTCCTGTGTATGCTGATATTTGTCTGTGATAAACAAAGAAAGATATGGAGCTAAATGAAGAGACTCAGGTTTAATTGGACATTAGCAAAAATATTAAAGAGGGATTAGCACAGTCTAAAATAAAGTTAGGAGAAGAGTGATGACACATATTTAATGAAACCTTGAGTAAGATTATCATGTTTTAACAATATTATTGAATATGACAACCTTCTTATTTTGTAAATTCTGGAATAGCAAGCACTGATGACCTACTGATATGGCAATGCATCTTTCTGGTGCCTTACTATGCAAATAAGAAGGTGGTTGATTTAAAGATATGTAAGACAAATTTCACAAATTACAAAAGCTAAAGCACAAAAGTAGAGAAAAAGGAAAATAATGGTATAGTTGTTAGTGTGTATTTTCAAGGATTGCTCTAGTGTTGTTTACTATTTTCAAAAGTATAACACACTTAAAGTTGGGATAGCATTACATAAGTTGTATTTCTGAATACTGATAAAGAAAGACAGACACAACGTGTGAAAGTCGGGAGAGAGTGACCGCCTTGGTACAGAGAAAGCTTAAGGAGAGCCATAGGAACCCAAAACTCTTTTATAATCAGTTCAAATAAAACTTTTTCCATGGCTTCCAACAAAGCCCAGCTTTCTTTTAGAATAGAAATGTGTAGTTGCAGAATCAGGACAAGATAAGAATACAAATATAATTTGTGTATTAGTGCAGACTCAAGTAATTGACTTTCATGGAGTCTATGGGTTGATATATGAGAGTTACAAAAATTTCAATAGTTCTCTATGCTCATTGTTGAGAGACTATCACACAAATATGCATATACATACACAAATGCAGACACATTTTATTCACTGAACAAATCTTTGTTGTATTTTCAGATTTGAGCATAGCATCTTTATGCAACTCTTACCTTGTCGGAAATATTTATAGGTTTAAGCCCCTGAGATTTGATGCTTCTTGAAGTTTTATCACTGAAATAGCTTACTAAGTGTAGTCTAAAATATTTATGATTGGCTTTGTAGCTAGGTGCCACATAGAGAAGAAAGCTTAAAGGATGGTTAAAAGAGAAAATATTATATAGGAGTAAAGCATTTGGAAAACTGAATATAAGAAAATCTGAAGCGCAAAGAAGTTAGTTGCATTTTATTAACTGTTTATTAATTGGAGAGCTGTTTATTAATTGTTACTAATTGGAGAAACTAGTAAAAATATGTACATATAGGTAAAGTGTGAAACAAAAGTGTCCTGTTAAAAGAAGCAAAATTAGGTTCCATCTTATACCTGTAAGAATGGCCAAGCTCAAAAACACTGATGACAACTTATGCTGAAGAGGTTGTGGGGTAAAGGGAACACTTCCGCATTGCTGGTGGGAATGCAAGCTGGTACAGCTCCTTTCAAGGTCAGTGTGGCAATTTCTCAGAAAATTAGGAAACAACCTTTTTCAAGACCTAGTAATACCACTTTGGGGTATATATCCAAAGTACACTGAATCGTGCCACAAGGACATGTGCTCAACTATGTTCATAGCAGCATTGTTTGTCATAGCCAGAACCTGGAAACAACCTAAATGCCCCTCGACCGAAGAATGGATAAGGAAAACGTGGTACATTTACACAATGGAGTACTACACAGCAGAAAAAAATGACAACAGCTTCAATTGGATGCCCCTGGGAAGAAGAAATAGTTAAGATCTCCTGAGTAAATTGGGAGCATGGAGTGAAGGAAGAAGGACTGAGGGGGAAGGGGAAGGATAATAAAAGGGAATGGGATGATGAAGTTAGGGGAGGGACAGAGAGGGAGAACAAGGAAAGAGATATTTTGATAGAGGAATCCATTACTGGATTAGAGAGAAATCAGGTACTAGGGAAGCTGTGGACGTGGATAGGTTCCACCTTGACCAAAGGTCAGAAAACTGAAGCTTATTCTTGCTACTTCAAGATTATGAGAGGAAGTTTGACCCAGTTTTTGGTTACCTACAGGATGGTTGCTGTACTGCTGCATGTTCTGTCTAAACAACAGAATTCCTAATTCAGGGGAGAGCTACTTGATGTTTCGGGTATTGAAGAGGTAATTACTCTGTTTGTTCTTTGTATCAGTTAAAGAAGTCTTGCCTTCTAAGCCCATTTTAGATAGTGTTATATAAAGCATATGGAAAATAAATGGTGGCAAATTGAGTATTCACTGGGCTGCCCTCCCGATGCTATTCTTTGTCTCTGTCTTTTTCTTTTGTATCTCTGTTTCTTCTACCCAACATTTCTAATCCACACACCCCTACCCTGGAATATATGAAATCGCTGAGATTAGACCCTGAAAAGAAACTCCCTGGAATCCACATGGATGACCCTAAGATAAGATGACTCCTAGCAATAATGGAGAGGGTGCTTAAACTGGCCTTCCCCTATAAACAGATTGATGGATATCCCTAATTGACATCATAGAACCTTCATCCAATAACTTATGGAAGCAGATTCAAAGATCCACAGAAAAGCGCTGGGCTGAGCTCCCATTGGCAGTGGGTTCAGCATTTATTTCCAGTTCATGACCTGGCCTTTTGGACCCCCTTCCCTATGGAGGAATACCTTGCTCAGCCTCGCTATTGGCGGAGGTCCTTGGTATTGCCTCAACTTGATATGCTAGACTTTGTTGACTCCCTGTGGAATGCCTTAGTCTTTCAAAGGAGTAGATGGGAATGGGGAAATGGGGGAGCAAGCTGGTGGAGAGGAGGGAGGGGGAACTGAGGTTGGTATGTTACATGGAAAAAAAGAAGCTTTTAAAAAAATTTAAAAAAGACTATTACTATTACTATGAGACCTTAACAGAATTTACTACTCACTGTAATGAACATTTATAGTATTAAACTAACATAATTTGGTATTTTTCTTAATCATTAATTGCTATGAATACTTAATCTTTCTTCCTCTTTTCAAAATATGTAGGCTCACCTTAAACATATCCTGTTAATTGATCAATGACCCCTCATCAGTCTTCCTTCACTAGGTTTATATAAAATGGGCTCTTTCCTTCTGTTTATTAGTTTTATCCTATTCTTATGTATTAGTTATTATATTACATATTTTTATATATTTCCCTAACTGCCTGTTTTTTTTTTCCTAATGCGGGACAAATAGGAGTAGTTCCAGACAGGATTGGGAGGTGGGAGAAGCTAGAAGGAGTAAATGAAGTTGAAACTGGAATATATTATTAGAGAAAACAAGTCCATGTTCAAGAAAGAGAAAAAATTTAAATAAATGTTTTAAAAACTGAAAGTTTTCATTAAAGGATGTGAGATTTGAGAGTTATTAGTAACTCATTGTTTTCTGCCAAAATAAATCCTCATATTATGAAGTAGGCATGTCAAGTAAGAGTCCACTTGTTCTTTATTGGAAAAAGAAAATGTTGTCAATACATGGGTACTAAGAAAACTAGATATCCACATGTTAAAAAAAAATGAAACTGGAGACTGCCACTCAGCCTACACAAAAATCAATATGGAATGGATGTGGATAAAACCTAAATGTACAATATTAATGACTGAAAAATTATTAGAAAAATGCTGTTAGAAACATATGGACAGGAAACTACAAGATTCCAGTTTAGGCAGAAACTCTGAAAATACTCAGAAAAAGAATGAAAGTACACGAAGTTGAGTAATTCTGAACATTTAAGCAAATAATCTAGTCAAGGTACAGTCTACCAAGAGTTAAAGATTCTTTCCAGATAAATACATGACAAAGGATTCACATCCAAAACAAATAAATAAATAAATAAATAGCAAAAACTATGTACTAAACCACCCAAAAACAAAAAAAAAATTGATAGTACAAACAGTCCAATCAACAAATGGATTTATGATATGAAAAGAATCAGAACCACCATCCAGGGTCCTGCATGGGATCAGTCTAGTCCCTGTGTGCAGATGTGACAATTATGTAGATTGGTATACTTTGGTGCACTTGTGTAACTCCTGACGGTGGGAGCTGGCACCATCCTAGCACTGTGACTGTCTTTTGGGAATGTATTTCTCATCCTGGTTTTCTTGCCCAGCCTTAATACAAGGGAAAGTACTCAGTCTTACCACAGCTTGATATGATGTGCTTTGTTCATACCCAATTGTGGCCTGCTCCTTTCTGGACAGAACAGAGGAGGTGCGGGGGAGTGGGGGAAGGAAGGTAGGAGGAGGGAATAAGAGAGAAGAGGAAAGGAAAACTTGCTGTTACAATGATTTTACCTTGTAAAGATTTGTTTCTTTTACTTGTTTAATGAAATGCTTTTTGGCCAGTAGCCAGGCAAGAAGTATAGGTGGGGAAATGGCAACCAGGTAGGAAGTAGAGGAATGGCAATGAGAATTATGGGAAGAGGAAAGCTTCAGTCCACTTTTAAAACCCAGCCACAGAGGAAGCAAGATAGCAAGATGTGACTGCTTCACCGAAAAAGGTACCAAGACACATGGTTAATACAGACAAGAATTATGAGCTAATATAAATTATAAGAGTTAATAAGAAGCCTGAGCTAATAAGCCAGTTTTTAATTAATGTAGACCTCTGCGTGTTTTCTTTGGGACTGAAAACTGCAGGACTGGGTGGGACAGAAACTTAAGTCAACAAATGGTGACCAATGTGTGAACAACTGCATCCACAGAAAGTCTGAGAGAGCTTAGGAAGTAATTCTAGAGAGAAAAGAATAGAGTTAAGCATGGCTTATTGATAGTAGCATTTTGTCTGGTGGGCTCTGCTTGCTAGAGGCAAGCGCTCTCATTTAAGAGAGGCTTCCTGACTCAGCTTCAGCTGCAAAACCTTGCAGCTCTTTTAAGAGGCTCTGCCATGAAATAATTAAATGGTGTTGATGAAAAGCTAAAAGCTTACTGTATATTGGTGGTGGCAAATAATGCCATAGCGTTATGGATATAAACATGGCTCAGATCTCAAGCCTCTTCCCCATTACGTACTCATGCAATTACATGGCATATGAAGCAACAAAGTTAGATTAGTTGAAGTTACCTGGGTCCTACACAGAGAATTATATTGATGAGCAAAGCATGGAGTAAAACGATTATAAAAGAATGAAATGTAGGACCTCCATTTCTTAGAACAGTTAGTACAGGCAGAACTACAGTGTCATATGACAAGGAACAACAGAGTACCTGGATTTGACATATAGATAAATTCTATAAAAATATAAAATATAAACATTGTATTATACCAGAAGTTAAATAATAACTGAAGAAGCTTTTGCCTGAAGATTTTTTGGAAACTCTGACCATTAAGGGTTAATAATACACTGCTTGGGACATGGCACTATGACCCAGCTGGCTTGAAGATTTTGTTTTGATCTAGTGTCTTCTTATGGCCAAAAATCTGCCAGCCTGAGAAAAAGCCTGTCATATGACTCAAAATTCTTAAAAGTTTTGTTTTATGAGGTTAGTGAGTAACAATGATAACTGTTTATCAATGCTGTCAAAACTTAAGGGACAATGATTGGAAATGACAACTCTGTTCTGTCATAGTTTATTGGTGACTAAAGGATGAGTAATAGGAAGTGAAACACATGCCCAAAAACAAACATATATGATCTAGTTCTAGAACAACTTGAATGTATCCCTGCTTACTAAATTCTGTACAAATAAAGAAGCACTCTGACTGTTAATAAATCAGACTGCCAGATTCTCCCCACCATCATGGCCTGGCTCTTTCTGTTTCTCACCTACTCCTTGTATCCTTTCAGGACCAGTCAAGTGCCAGTTCTAGCTCCTGGCTTTCAGACCTGTGAGAGACAGAGGTTGTCAGAACAGGAAAAGTCATGCTGAGATGTGCTTCCTCTCTGCCCCTCTCTCCTAAAACAGAACTCACAATGTACCATGTCTGGTTCTTCCTTTCCTGATCTTGCATCCAATCGTCCTTAGACCCTGCCCTAGCACCAAGAGATTCAACTGTTATTGTAACTAAGGAGTGCCTCAAGTTTGTGAAAGAGTTGCCATGGCAACTGCACTTCAGTGCATTCTTGTTTACATCAGATCAGGAACAGTACTGAGAATAAGGTCTCTCCTCAGAAACAGCAAGTCCAGAAAAGTGAAAAATTTCCCATCTTTTTTTTAAAGAAAATGTTAAAATTGTGTGTGTGTGTTTATAGTGTGAAAAGTCAGAAGGCACTATTAATATTTTTCTTGAGATATATATATTTTATTTCACTAAACAGTGAATAAGTTTTAGATTGAGAAAAACTACTTTATATCCTATTTGCCTCACTGAAATTAAAGCAAGTTAATGGGTGAACAGTGAACCGAGTATTCCAGTAATACTTCCATGACTGCTTGAAAGAAACATTATAGTTTAATCATAAAGTTATAATTAAGAGACTCTTTTATAAAAACATTATTAAATTATCTATATTCAGAGTTAGGGATTGTCTTCAAGTGGCATAATATCTATATCAAATCATAATTCCAAATAACATAACTGCATGGCAAAATATACAGTAGATATCATTGTATTCAATTCAGGGTGAATAAAGTACTCTCAACCCTAATCAGAGTAGCTTCATATAGCAATTTACAAATATATATAACCACTTATATAACATATATTGTATAAAATATTATATATATAAATGTATATATATATATAAATTATCACAAACTAGTTAAGGTGCAGAGAATAAGAAACTGAATTGCACAGGCATCATGGGAAATCTACATCACGTCTCTTCCTCCCACATCTCAGGGAACAGAAGGCTTATAAAACCCAGATATGGTAGATGACTTCAATTAAAAAAAAATGAATTCAGACAAAAACAAGGCAATTGTCCATATCAATCCACAGAATTTGTGATAACATGAAAAACACTTGATCAAGATAAAGTCAAAATAAAATCAGTATGAAAGGAGGAGGTGGTCACAAATCACACAAATAAATAGTTTTTGATGGATCTAGAAGTAGAGTTTGTTTTCTTAAAGGATTCAACATGTTACATCTATGATACATAGATAGATGTAAACATACACATAGTGACTCACAAAACACAAAACAAAACACAAACCATAAAGTTAGAAGGAAATAGTGGTAAGAGAGGAATTAGTAATGAAGAAAGAAGTTTTTTGCTAAAAATCCTTTGAATGCATATAAAAATTTCAACCCATAAAAATTTCAAAGTTTCATTTAATCTTCCTAATTCATAAGTATATTGTAAAATTATGGTAATACAGGACAAATGTTCTTTTATTCTTATGGAAGAATGTTTCTGCCTCTTGGACCTCAGGGCACTACAGCCAATCTGTCAGTTTTTAAGTACTCAGCTTACCCAGAGTCACAGTGCTGAACTGGACTCCTGGGCTCTATTTTTAACTTTGATTACGACTCACTGAGTAACCTTGGGAAAGTTATTTAACCTTCTGTGAGCAAGGTACCTCCTTATGAAAGGGAAAGAAACATTTGACACTCTTGGGTGTTATTTCCAATAATTCATATTTGAACTCATTCTGAAGGACTTTTAGAAATACTTGCAGCACAATTCCTATTTGAACTATTGCACCAAAAGTCAACACAGCTCAGAATCTATGGAGTTGATTCATATTCCAATAATATCAAAGGTTCTTTCTGTATAGAGGTTTTTCCAAGGAAAACTCTAACTTCTTTCTAAAAGTATGTCATCCAAATTTAGCAATCAGTAATAGAATATAAAAGACCCAGAACATGAAACATACAAATGACCTTTTGTTGTTCTTCCTTTATTTACAAAATTCTAATGTCTGTGACACAATCCCTTAAGGGCCAGCATCCCCATAATCACTTTGTACAAATTCGCTGAGTGTTTTAATTTTTTCTTAAAGCTATTGCTCTACCATTGCAAGTATGTAAAAATCAGCTTTTATCAGATAGATTAGTAGGAAAAGAAAATGTGTATATGTGTTAATCATACTCTACCAAGCAGAAAACGATGATAAATGTGAAGAGACAGGGTTTCTCCGTAGCTTTTTGGTTCCTGTCCTGGAACTAGCTCTTGTAGACCAGTCTGGCCTCGAACTCACAGAGATCCGACTGCCTCTGCCTCTGGAGTGCTGAGATTAAAGGCATGCGCCACCACCGCCCGGCTATTGCTGGGTTTTTATGAGCATGAGAAAGTAATACTCCAGTTCATACAACCACAAATACTAACTTGCTTCTGTCTTTTTTAAAAGTATCAATGGAGATTTCCTACTCTCTCCTGTTCCCTGATTCTGTCTTGGCATGGTTGGTTGCTCTTAGTTTAGTTGCTGTACTATGACATTCATTTATTTGTGGGGAGACTTTGAATATTAAAAATAAATAAAGTTTCTTTAAATGTCATTGTTCTTTTATTCTCCTCATTGAGTCACCTTTGCAGATTCAGCTAATAAGAAAATTTAGGTGTATTCTCTAAAATGATGGACACCAAGGTAAGTCAACAGGCATTGGAGAGGTTCAGGTGGGAGAGTTGGAGAAAATGTCATTGGTTTGTTTTAGGACACTCACTGCTGTTGCTGATAGAGCACACATCATAGCATTGACATTCAGGGAAAGCAGTATGTGAAAGCAATGAGATCAACATTATCTCCACTGTATATGCTAAAAATAGTACAGAACACATAAGTAACTTATCACAACAGACAACAGATATAAACTGAATGTTTATAAATTATGTACAACAGCGATTTGAAAGTTAATTTGTTATAAGTACATTGTAAGATTTTTCTGCATATTTTTCTCTAAAAGGAATATCTGCAATATTAATTAATTACACGAAGATCTCTAAGGAACTGCAGGAAGTTGAATACTCTAGGGATAGTCTTCCCCATCGAAGGGCACATGACTTGACTACCCAATGACAAAAATTTATCCAGGAAAGCATACATGCAAGTTACATTATACAAACTGAGCAGGTTATATTGATAAGCATGCAATAACAATGTGGTCAAAGAAGATGCAATGAATTTTAAGGGGAGTGGGGAAATTATATGGGAGAGTTTAGAAAGAAGGAAGGAGCTAAATAAAATCTCATGTCCAACTGTTGGGAGCAGTGAGCCCACAGATCCTGAATTTCTTGTAATCCCCTGATCTGAGTGCCTACAGCTGCTCTGAACACGAAACCTTCAGGAGTTCCTGATGGCAGGAGAATGGTTTCTGGTGGGTTTGGCTGGGGCGTGGGTCTCTCTATATAATCTGCCCCTGAACACAATAAAGGGGCATTCTTGGGGAATTCAAGGATGACCTGTGTCGCTGTCTCTATGTGTGTGTGTTTGTGTATTTTAACCTCCAGCCCCCTTTCCCGAAGCTCGCGAACTGGGTGCCAGCGCACAGAGCGCAGACACGGGGGCGCGGTGCCCGGCATCCAACACTGCCTGACAGCCAGTAATCAAGAGTTTGGGCAGCCTATGTTAGATCTAAGCATGACTGACCAAAGAAAAGAAAAGAAAATGGTAATAATTCCTAAATATATGCTGCTATATTTATTCATAGAAGAAATTTTTAAAAAATTATCTTTGATATTACCTGCATTTAAGTGCATAAATGAATAAATAAAATTTAAAGGAGGAGAGGATGGGTTTACCTAGGCTCAAATATAACAACGTGGTAAAAGCACAGGGGCATATGGCCCACATGGCACTCTGTCAGTTGTAATCACTCATCTCACACACGCATACAGAGAGAGAGAGAGAGAGAGAGAGAGAGAGAGAGAGAGAGAGAGAGAGAGAGAGAGAGATGAGCAGAAGAGGAAGCAGTTATAAATTTCAGTGCCACCTCCAATGGGTTCAACCACCTCCCCAATGACATCATTTGTTGATCCTCATATTCAAACATTAGAAGTTGAGATTATTCACTTAAATTACTACTATAAATCATTATAATGAATTATATGTAAAGGTAAAGTAAAGGTTTTATAAGCATATTGATCTTTCACAAAACCTATTAAATATTTATGGTGCATAAATATCTATAGTGGGAAATCAATAAGCATCATCAATACCTGATATACAACTTTTTCTTATTTTTTTCTTTTTATTAAAATTTTCCACCTCCTCCCCTATACAACTTTTTCTAACATAGATAACATAGTTTAACATAGATATTAATATTTAATTAGTATAAGTACAATAGTTTGAGTATAAACACATTGATAAATTAATTACTATGGTTTCTATCTGTACTTTTGTTTATAGAAAATTTATTAGTTTATTGGTATAGCTATTTGTTGATTAGAATTTGCCTCAGTGAACAAACATAATAGTTATAATAGTTTCATAAGTTATATTATGACTTTTGCTCATTTAACCTAATCAAATACTAACCACATTGATGCTCAATATTTCTTAGAGAAAAAGCAAAATTTTATCAAACATTTCAACTATATATTTTTTCCTGTTTTGGAAATGTGTTACTTTATCTCTCTTGTAAAGCCCCTTTTTGTTTGGTTGGTTTTAAGTGTTTTTCCTTTTATTAAGATTGATCCTTTACTCTTAATGTTCCTGCCTCAGTTTTCAGGCTTCAGTAGACACAGCAGTGCATTAACATGTTTAATTTATTCTCTACATTTTTTATAAAAGTTTCATTCTAAAAATATTTCGATTTAACTTACTAATCCTATTACAGTTACTTGTATTCACCTATTGATTTCAGCCATTCAAAATTCACATCATATTTTAATACAGAGAAGTTCAAAAAAGGAGAAAATTTATCAGGGTATGTTGAAATCCTTCTAATTTTAAAAGAAAGAAAATGTTTAGTCCCTCGCTGAGTAATAATACATTCTTGAGAGCCACTTCACACTGTGAAGGCTGCTCCACTGTATTTAATGCATGTTACCTTTGAGAATAGCCTGTGAAAATAACAAGCAAATTTCCACTCAAGTGATATTTAATGGAGGGGTTATAATACTAGATGGTTACTTTCCTTCCTGTGGTCTTATGCATTCTTAAACCCAGTAGGGCTTATTCAAAAGAATGTTAAACAGTAAAATTATGAATGCTGTGTTATTACGAAAATATACTTTAAATATTAGCCTAATATCACATGTTATAATTAATATTCTGAGACTATGCATTCAACTGTTAGGTAAAAGACTGATTAGTGAATCTGGAGATAAGATGGAGAAAGCAACATCAATTTATAAACAGAGTAAACAAAGCTGCATGTATGTATTTTAACAAAGTCTCAATAAACAATTTACTGTATTTCTTAGATAAAATGATGGAAAAATAAGCATTTTCATGCTGGTTGTACAATGACTTCTAGGATAACAACTAATTCTTTATTTTTTTTCCTGCTAGAGACTGAACACATGGATCTCTGCATGCCAAACGTACACCTACTATACCACATAGTGACTTACTCTGTGCTCTGTTCTAAGAATATGAGTAACCAGGGAAGTAAATACAAGTGTGTATTTACTAATCCAGTTGCATATTGGCAACCCATGAGTAATGGAAGAATAGAATATTTAATAGCTATAAAGTTTATAGTATGTTTACTCTTTTCTTCAACAAGTTAACAAAAATTATATTTTACTATTTAAGGTCTATCCTACTGAATATCATTTTTTTTATTTTTATTATATATGCTTGTAAGTGTTTGTGCCATGTATGTGAGGTCAGAGGACAAGTTGCAAGAAGTTGGTTGTCTCCTTTCTCCACTTGATTTCCCATGAGTAGATTTGAACTTCTTGGCCTTTTTGAAAAGTACCTATACTCACTGACTTGTCATAAAGGACTTAGATTATAAATTGTTAAAATCAATAAGCTCTAGAATTTCGTTGCTTATTGAAAAGCTTGTTTCAGATGTAGGGTGTTACATAGGGAAAGTTTTCAGAAATATTGGATAAGGGAATGATGCTCTTCATAAAATAATAGCAAGGTTGGGAAGCAGAGACAGGCAGATCTATGTGAGTTCAAGGTCAGCCTGGCCTAAAAGAACCAGTTGCAGGACAATCTCCAAAGATATGAAGAAATCTTGTTTCAACAAACAAAAGCAAACAAAAAAAGGTTATTTATAATAATAATAATACACTATTGTTGAAGCCACAATTTTTGTGTCATCAAACATAAATAAATAGAGATCTTGCCCAGCTGGATGTTTCACCCTTATAGACTAATATTCAAGGTGTTTGGTGGTATTCCACACGCCACAAGAGAAGAAAAGTAAGAATTAATACCACCTAAGTATAAACTCTAACATCTACAATGGCAACATACCTGCAAGATATACCTGGTTCAATAGTGCTTAAAATGTTAGGAAAATAAACAGCCACTTTTAAAATTTGATTTAAAGTTTTCTCCATGAGATGGAATTTATACATGGTACTGTTAAAGTAGTGAAGAAAGAGTGGTTATGGGTGAGAGGAAAACCTACTATATTGTTCTGCTAAAGGAACATTAAAATAAATCCCAATGACATATTGCTATTTCTATAGATCAAAGCATGACCAAGCTATCTCAGAGAAGCTTCTTACAGTACATGGCAACTGACCCAGGGACCAACGAATGAGCTGTATGCAGACAATGAAAGCATTTGGAGCACTGAATTTGAAGTGAGATGTGTTTATTAACAGTACTCCTGTAATATAGAGGAGATGGATTGCAAGAGCCAAAGGAGATGGATCACTTCAAGGAAAGAGAGTTTTCCAGATATAACAGAAAAAATATACATTTGAAATCACAGAGAATGAAAGGATTCATGAGTCATGCACAGGTTCGGATCATGGCACAGTCTTATTCTTAATGAAAAAACTGTAATTAATAACTGCTGAGAAAGGAAAACCCAGATTTATATTATTTTTGACATTAGAGTTTTTCATATGTTATATTTGTTATGCCCAAGTTGAGACCTCCAGAGACCACCATCAGAATTCAGTCAAGTCCAGAATGCAAAAGCAAGGTTTATTTCTGCACACAAAATTCAAACCAGCTAGCTGGGAGCTCAAAGGCTCCACTCATAACCCAGTGCAGTGGGGAGAGCTCCCATTCCTCATTTGTGGTTGACATATGTAGGCAAAAACCACAAGCCAGGTTTATTCAGGGTCCCGGGGATTGGTTTTGCTAGATACAGGAGGTAGACTACTTCTGGACACACTCTTTCCCATGTAAGGAGCTACTTTTGCTTTTGTTCATGCTTCCTGCCTTTCCCGAGAAGTCACGTCTGCATTTTCTAGACCACAAAGCTAGGTGTCCACAGGTTGCTAGCTGCTAGGAGCATTTCGTGGTTTATGCTTTTGCAGAGATTCCTGTTTTCGACTAGCTCTTGATATTGCAAAGTTTAACCCAGAGTCTTAACCAGCTCCTGATCAAGCAAAGTTTCTTAAAATTTTTCATGTCCTTACAATATTGTGATAACAAATTACTCCAACAAATTCTGTCAGATCCTTCCCATCCACACAAATGAATACCCATTTTTCCTTTCTCATTAAAAATAAACAGGCATCTACTTAAAAAAATAATAAGATAAAATAAAAACAAACAAACCATAATAGTATAAAGCAAGCATATCTGGAAAAGAATTGTACAAAAAAGCTCAAGAAAAACATTTAGAAACAGTCACAAACATTCACACACTCAGAAAAATCCTACAAAAATACAAAACCAGAATCAAAAACATGAGGAAAAGATCTGTAAAGTAAAACAAACAAAGCATGATGAGAAAAAATACTCTTCACAAATAATATTAAGTTCATATTGTAATTATCCATCTACTGTTGGGAATGTGGGCTATCCTTAAATGAGGCTTGCATTTTTGAAACATTGGAGAAAAACACTTTTTCTTTTATAGACTGTTATCAAGTAGCAATTGTTCCTGGGCTAAGGGATGTCTTAGAGCTCGTTACCATAATCTCTGTGAGTGTATGTCAGCCTTGATAAGTGTAAAAGGACTTGATTCTTTGATGTCTACCATTCCCTTTGTCTCTACTACACTTCCACCTGTTCTTCCAGAGTTTCTCGAACCTTGACGAGAGGGAGGGAAATATCCCATTTAAGACTGAGTGTGAAAATGTCTCTCACTCTCAAGATATGGCCCAATTATGGGTCTCTGAATTTTTCATACCTAATAATAAATAAATAAACGAAAGAAGCTTGTGGAAGTTTTGAAGACATCCTAGAAATAAGCAAGGGAAAAGTGTTCCTTGTTTAAGAACTTAGCCCTGAGAAACAATGATCTTCACAAACAAACTCATAACTATTTCCTCCTTCCACAATTCCATTTTATTTATAAGAAACATCATTTTAATGATAATTGTACATAATATTAAAACCTAAATTCGAAGTTAACAAAGACATTGAAACCTTGGAATACAGAATTGCTCTGTCCTTGTTTGTCTGCAGTCATGAATCTTGCACACAGATGAGCCCAAGGTCAGTTTCAGTTCCATTTCCTTAGTCAGACCTTTCAAGAACACAGCATGTGATCAGGGCCACCCTAATATAGAGCTCTATTAGGGGAAGTGGGAAGAGATGGGGAACATCTGAATAAGAAGTGCTTGCCTATTCTTTTCAACAGCTGCTGGCAAGAAAGCAGCTATTCCTTTATTAAATGTATCTGTCATTGGCAATATGAAGTAATACACCCCAACAAGAATGATTATTTTTTCAAAGATAACATTTTATTGCCAGTAGAAAATACAGAGAAGAAACTATTGATCTTTGGGGTATACTTTTTAAATTATCTGAATAGGAACAATGTATAAGCAAGCCTGGTAAAAGCAGGTCTTTAACAGCGTTGCTTTAATATGAAAAGTGGAATCTTTGTTCAATGATACCTGAATATCAGAGGATGCAAGGGCTTAGCAGGTGGATAAACAGATGGTAGACAGAATTCCCAGGCTTAGCACTAACACGGATTGCTTCCTCAAAACAAAGATAAAGCAAAAAATATTTAAAAGAGAAGGCTAAGCATATATCAACTCCTATTATGGAGACTGGAGAGGTAAATCTTTCATTCCAAAGTGATTATCTGGGGGAAATTAAAGCATTAACTAAAGACATTGATAAATATTTCTATCAATTTGCTCACACAAAAAATGTTTTTTTAAAGTACAAGCTATAGCATAATTATTCAAAATAAACAGTAATTAACCGAACTAAATCAAGCAGCATGAGAGTTTGCGAATTTACCCTGTGGTTTAACAGCTGTGCTTTTTAACTGTCTGCACTGTGAATTTATACTCTTGCTTTGCGTTCTCAAGAGGTGGTGGAAAATTGAAGTGTGTTTGAGTAGCATATTAAATATGGATAAAATCCCTAATTTAGTCACTCTAAATCATCTGGAAAGAAGAGATTTATTTTTCAGAATCATGAAACAAATTTAGCAAACCCGTACTGGGCACCTACTTAGGCTCAGAACTATGTGCAGCTTGGGTATGTGGATTTAAATAAGGCATTTAGAAAGGAAACAATAAAATATGGATACATGATAAACTGCTGATGGATTATCGAGATCCTTGCATTTGTCATACAATACTGGGCCATAGAGCAGAATTCTTCTGCAGAGCTCCATTGAGCACAAGTTGGATAAGCAAAAACTCTATGTGCTGTCTCTACTTTGAACATGAACTGTTATCTTTCCCTTGATCGCGAGACAGGTTTGGATAAGGCTCTGACATTTATGATATTTCCTTTTTGATACCTGGATTTTGAGACTTATCCCCAAAACTGTGTGGCAGGGTCAGTCTTCTCTGATAATAATGGCCAAAATGAAAACAGTGATTTTTTTAAAGCTCTCAAGGATCAATTAGTTTACTACCAATCAATAGACATATTTTATCTTTTTATAATGTTCCAAATCACACCACTGATAATTGAAAAATAAAATTATCTTGACCAAGCACATACTACATAGAAAAAAAAATTCCACTAAGACAATGGAGGCATAAAAGTAACAAAGACCTTCTCACCTCACTTGATATAGTCTAGTATTCCAAAGTTCCCAGTTATAAGCTACTTCAGGGAATCCTGGAGTTGGTCTGGTCTACCCTCCTTGAGAGGTAAACATCATAGTATTTTTGAGATTTGATCCTACGGTTCCTGGGAGACTTGTTCTGTCATTCACTTCCTGAAAACCGGAGGCACCCCCTCAGGCAACAAAGCACAAAGGCTAGCTGTGTGACTTTGTTTTTCATAGAATTCAGCAAACCATGTATAACTTGGCTGAACATTCACCACTAGACATTAATCTTGGAAACTGTCTAGTTTGCAAACTGCCATTTTATCATGTTATAATAACTGTATAAAATGTCTACCTGCCTGAAATGAATATGTCATAATCTTCCTGAGAACTCTCCAACCTGGCTTGGTTCATTTCCATCAGTCAAATCAGGAGACCTTGATTTGGTAAGAACTGACACTTATGTACGCCATGCAGAGGATCACTGAATTACTCCGACTTAATACCTATATTTATAAGTCATTTTCAGGTCAGAAAATAAATACATCTCATGGTAGGAAGCTACCATAGCATTTTTAAAGCACCAGGTTTTATCAAATCCCAGGTGGAAAAAAATGCAATAAAAACTCGTAGAATTAGAGAAACATTCTAAATATTTTCACATTATACTCTATAAAGAACAGGTAATATTAAGAAGTATACCACAATATTATTTCATTAAGTAACATATTGGCTAAATGGAATTATCTCCTTAAATTTTCACTGCACTGAAAGAGGCACTATTACTCTTATTTCTGCATTTGTAAAATAGTATTTTATTATGTAACTTATATAGAGAAGCTTAAGGCTACAAGAAAGTGGGAAGCTTGAAATGTCGAATGTATGTGGAATGAAGACTCAGGCTAGAGTGTAGATTATCGTATGACCAAAACATGTTCCAGTTTCAGTCAGATCATCAAAGTGGCATCCCTTTATAAATATATCAAAAGATGATCAGAACTAGGGTGAAGGCTAAGTATGGTAGATTGCTTCACACAAAGAAAAAAATCAGAATTCTGAAAGAGTTTGTAGCATTAAGACTTCTTAAGATGTGTCGAACCTATAATTGAGAGGAGAGACAAAGAAGGAAATCACTGTTTTCTAAAAGTATCTTCAGCATAACTATCATTGTCTTCTAAAGAGCTGACCAATACATGCAACAATTTGATTCAAAACTATTAGGACAAACAGAAGCAGAAGGATGCTTGAGTTGTAGAAACAAGAAATCTCAAAAGAAAGGCCTCCTAAAAGCTAATTAAGTCACATATACTCATCTTTTGGTATCCATGAAGCATTGAGTCTGGGATTTCTTACAGAGGGATGGCAGTACAGTGGATAAGTTAAAATATTAATATAAAATATTCATGGTGTTTGTGTGATAATAAAACAAAATACTTGTGGCATACTAACTGAATAATGAATTTACCACATACCTTATATGTACTAGGCATGCAGTATACCACACTATGAAGAAATAAAGCTAGAGTGACTTTAGAAATCAGTATGGAGAGATTTTCCAAAAGAATGGTGTTGTGGATCCCAGGATTTGAGAGCAGTGAATACTCTACAGTGGGTGATGAATTTTTGGTAATATGTTTTTATTGTTTGTAATCAATTTACCACACATATACGAAATGTTAGTGATCTGTAAAATTGAGAATGGGAATATGGGATCTCAATGATTTTCTATTTAAATGTTCCATTAATTGTAAAACTGCTTTCATTGTGCATTAAATTGAATTTCGATAGAAAGCTAAAAATATTAGAGACTAAATTATAAACACAAGGAGTTGAAAACATATTTTAGAGGATAAAATAAAAGTCACATGAAACCTCTGGGTGTGTTCTATGACCTTTCTGTGATATTTACCTTGTTGGGTTTTGTATTTTTTCATAAGACTTTCTTCTCATTAAGTAAAAGGTCAAATAGAATTCAATCCATATTTATTATTATTTTTAAAATTCTGTTGTGGAAAAAAATCTTATTAACCTGATTTGTGCAGGTGCCCTTCCAGATGGTCTTTTTGTGTATTACTGGAAAGAATTTCTATGTCTGTTCTGTTATTGAGGTTGAGAAAACATGGAGTTTACAGAGTCAGCAAAGATCAGATCCCTATATCTGTATAGGATTCTTTAATGAAGAAAATTAAGTCAATCAGGAAAAAGAGGGAGAGGAAATCTCAGCAGACTTATAGATTATTTAAACAAACACCAAAACTCTTTTCATAATATTCACAGAAAGAGTAGATTCAGTCCCTTCTGCTTACATTGAATAGGTCATACTAAGTAGGATCTTCGTTTACAAAACAAAAGTATTACACATTAGCATATTAATTATATTCAAGGATCTGCTTAAATACTCCAGTAAGTTTTACTAGTAAATTTAAATATAAAAAATGTACATTTTTATAACTTCCAATATTGTTCTCTAAATATTAATAAAAGCACAACAGTGAAAAAAATGCAAACTGTGTTATTCGGAGACCACAGAGCTTAGTGAAGGGTATTGACTTGGCAGCCGACAAACAGTTTCCTAGAATCTGAAAAGGCACTAATGAGATCTGAGGCACTGTAAAGGTCAATTAAGATTTGAGAGTCTTAGCTCTTTTATATACAATAGACAACTGTGGATGCAAATGATGTCTGAGACACTGCGAGCTCTGCTGCGATTTTTAGTACCATTGCTCTTGATGGAAAAGATTGTGGGCATTTTAATTTCAAAGATATTTCAACTAGATTCATTTTACAAAAGTAAGATAGATGCTGTTATTCAAAATAAGTGAAAATATTCACAATTAAATATTTAATACACCTTGAAATATGAATATATGTTTCTAATCAATATGTATAATCAATTATCTTAAATTATCTATCTCAATAATGTCCACTGACTATCAAAATAGCATAAAACTACCAGCTTACTGATTTGACCAGCTAGACAACTTGATGTTTTTAAAGTGGTCGAATAAACAATTTTAAGATCTTTATTTATTATTCATTTTGTGTATATGAGTATTTTGTTTTCATGTATGCCTATATGCCATATGTGGGCAGTGTCCATATAGGCTAGAAGTAGATATCCATTGAATTTTCTACTGGAGTTAAAGTCATGTTGTTAGTCACTATGTGCCTGAGAATGAAACTATTTTCTCTGGAATAAAAGCCCATTCTTTTAACTCCTTAGTCATCATTCCAATTTTAAAGGCTAGAAGAATTTTATGGCATGCAATCTTTCTAAAGAAAATATAATACAATGTATTATTTAATTAAAATGCGAACTACAAAAGTATTTAAAACATGTATATATGAATGATATTTAGTATAACTTCAAGAAATGTGTGTCAGCAGTATTTAAAACTGGATCAACCTGAAAATCATTAAGGAACTGTCATATCAATTCGGTTCTAAGAATCCTCACAAATTAACTTGTTCTGGGGAAAAACTGAAGTTACTGATCAGAGGTTTCCCAGTCATGATGTGTGGTGCAGTCAATCACCCGTGGTACACGTGCTGCTAAGTAGCAAGGAAAGTATGATGATGCCTGCTTTTCCCTTCTGTACATGACGTACACAGTCTCTACTATTGCGTTCTTAATTTAATAATGTTTCAGAAGTCACTAATTATTTTAAGTGTCTCTTCTAATCAAGGAGGTAGATCATATCTCTTCTTCCAGGTGAATCACTTTAACAAGCATAGAATAATGTGATTATCCATTATTTTTGATTTTCATAACTTAGAATAAGCCATAATATAAAAATGTTAAATTGAATATGGTTAAGATAAATGATTCCTAATTTTAAATTTTATAGGACTTGTATCAGAATGACAAAATCTTGTATAATTCCAACTGGGCCTAAGATAACAATATTCCTTTGACCAAAATATCCGTGATTTTTCTTTATTCCTTATAGACAAATAATAGGCATTTGAGTTTTCAAATCAGTGGTCATGAGTAACGCATGTATATAGTAACACACACTTATTTTATTTACTGTAATGTCCAATTGTGTTGATAATAGTGATTTAAGAGTGACGATTTTTTCCTTGTGATTCATGCATACTAGGCAATCAATCTGTGTCTAAAATTTACCTATAACTTCATGCTAGCAATTTGAAAGGCAGACAGTTCTATAAGTGAAAAGGAAAGAGTTCTCAAATTAATAAGAATGGAAATTATATGCTGAAATTGCTAAGATATTTTGTAAGTAGTCTTCATAAATGAGAGAACGATAAGAGAAATTTGTAGTAGTTTTGCTATTATACCTCAGGTTGTAAAAATTAGAGCCACTGTTAATGATATATAAAATAAAAGAACATTAAATGTTCAATATATGTATCATAAAACAAAAAGATATGACAGTTCCATACTTCTCATGATTTTTAAAAATAAATTGGTAGTTCTTCAAAATATTCTTATCTTTTTTCACATTCCAATGTCACATTCCAATTTTTAAAAAGAAAATGATAAGAGGAGTGAAAAATAATTTGATGATACTACTATCATGCATCTATTATGATGGATTTGTAAATATGAATATATTTTCATATAATAGCAATATTGAAGTGATTAATGCCATAATTTGTGCTTGAGGTGATAGAGTTTTAGAATATTAATGCACATTGTATTGATATAGGAGTTCTGAGCTCTTTATTTATGTGCTGACTGGTTATTTTAATTTAATGTACTATTTTTTAATGTTTCAAAATTAGTCGCAGTGAAAATTTTAAAGGCATGTTCACATTAGAAATGATGCTCCACCTCATTGCTATTGATTCTCACTCTGGCTCCACAAATCACAAAGTGATATGTGGAGAGGTACAATCCCCCATCCACTAGTTTTTGTTTTTGTTTTTGGCTGTTACTTAAAAGTGTACAGCACGCTGTTCATTAGTCAGCCTGCAGCCTGGTGGAAGAAACTGGCAGAGTGTGAAAGAACAAATGTTGGCATGGGTCTAAGAGTCTAGTGCAAAGTCGTCTGCGTGCCATCTGATTGGACAAGTAGTCTGCGTGCCATCTGATTGGACAAAGAGGTGAATACACAAAGTCTGTCAATTTGCTTAGATCCTTTTTAGGCAAACTGCCAACATCTGGCAAAGGCTCGGGTAATGATATCGTTTAGAGGCCACAGTGACATTCATACTTACCTAAAAAAGATAATATTACAGAAAAAAATGGTAGTTTCAGGCTGATCTTTACATTCAAATCATTCGCAATTTTAAAGAAATTTGTTGTTCTGAATCTATTTGAAAAATCCAGAGGCTAATATTAATATTTTTTCTGTTTACTATGATACCTCTTTTCTCTGCACAAAGTTCTCTTTAATTTGGTATTCACAGAGACAGAATAATATATGACCCATTTAGAACCATGCTGCAGTTTGATCACTCAGTGTTTAAGCATTTAAAAAGATCATTAAGTCTTAATAATATTATTCCACATACTGTAACAAATTCTATTCCTTTATTCTTACCATTCCATTTAGTGATAATCATTCTAGAGAAAAGCATGTATCATGGGAATGAACCATTATATAAAATTCCATAAACTTTTTTTAATCTGCTTAGTGTTCATTAACATAAATAAACCAAGAAACAAATAAAGGAATTTTAAAACAAACAATTTAATCCAGTATGCTAGAACTTTACAGTATTTATACCTGAAAGTTCCATGTCTTCACTTCAGTTCCTTGTAAAATTAATGAATTATTAATTATTGGTGTATATGTTTTTGCAAATTTAACAACCTGAGTTCATCAACTTGCATCTGTTTCCCTGATGTTCTTAGGGACAAATCCATAATATGTATCAACTTTACTAGCAACAAGAATGCCTAAGTAAGGATTCTGCTCTAGCTATTTAGTCTAGTAGCTGAATTAGAGAAGAATTATTAACTAAAAAAAAAATAATTTTTTGTCTCAGTGTGTGGGTGCACCCCTCGCGATCCTGAGTTTCTTGCTCGTGCTCTCTCTCCTTCTGCTCCTGATTTGGACCTTGAGATTTCTGTCCGGTTCTCCAATGTGGGTCTCTGTCTCTGTATCCTTTCATTGCCTGATGAAGGTTAATATTCAGGAGGATGCCTATATGTTTTTCTTTGGGTTCACCTTCTTATTTAGCTTCTCTAGGATCACGAATTATAGGCTCAATGTCCTTTATTTATGGCTAGAAACCAAATATGAGTAAGTACATGCCATGTTCCTCTTTTTGAGTCTGGCTTACCTCACTCAGGATAGTGTTTTCTATTTCAGTCCATTTGCATGCAAAATTCAAGAAGTCATTGTTTTTTACTGCTGAGTAGTACTCTAATATGTATATATTCCATACTTTCTTCATCCATTCTTCCATTGAAAGGCATCTAGGTTGTTTCCAGGTTCTGGCTATTACAAACAATGCTGCTGTGAACATAGTTGAGCATATACTTTTGTTGTATGATAGGGCATCTCTTGGGTATATTCCCAAGAGTGGTATTGCTGGGTCCAGAGGTAGGTTGATCCTAGAGAAACTAAATAAGAAGGTGAACCCAAAGAAAAACATATAGGCATCCTCCTGAATATTAACCTTCTTCAGGCGATGAAAGGAGACAGAGACAGAGACCCACAATGGAGCACCGGACAGAAATCTCAAGGTCCAAATCAGGAGCAGAAGGAGAGAGAGCACGAGCAAGGAACTCAGGACTGCGAGGGGGACACCCACACAATGAGACAATGGGGATGTTCTATCGGGAACTCACCAAGGCCAGCTGGCCTGGGTCTGAAAAAGCATGGGATAACCGGACTCACTGAACATAGCAGACAGGAAATTACTTTTTCAAGTCAGAAAAATTTTGGAAAAGCTATCAGTAAAATTCTCAAAAAGCTATGATTAGGAGGACATGTAATTAAGTTACATTATAGTATACTCCAGTTCTCTAAAAAAAAAAAAATTAAGAGGGGCATTTGACTTTGTATATAATTTGAATTATGAGGAGAAATTTACAGAGCTGGAAGTTTTACAAGGCTGCTGAATGCAGACTTCTAAGCTGTTGCAAAGAGGCTAGCAAACCACTTTTGATTTCCCCACCACACCTCTCTGGTTATTCTTAATCACAAACATCATTGCGAGTCATTTCCTCACACATCTAATTGGTTTTTTTTTTTTTTCATATCTCTTCAAATTGAAAAAGTACCTCCCCCTTCAACTTTGAAAAAACTAACTAGTCAAGGGGATTAGAGACAACAAAGTGGGAAAGAATCCAAAGGAGTAAATCTCGGTGGTCATCCATCTCTGTTACACAGTCCATCCTGTTACTGAAAATACTTTGTCCTTAGGTTTCCGTCAGGACAACCCTCCACAGCCACTGCTGAAACTCCCTGACTGTGTTAATTAATGCAGCCCTAAGAGTGATTAAAACTTTAATGACTGCACCAAACACAGAATAACACTTCAGACAATGTCCTTCTTGACATAATCAGTAATGTCAGTTACAGGTGAAATTTGGCAAAGTGATAGGACCTTGGGACACTTTACGGCACAACTTATCACAGCAACTTAGGAGTAGAAGTTTGAGACTGTTTGGAATGAGTTATTCAGAGGAAAGTTGATGATATGGAAAAAACTATGAGAAAGCAGGAATTGCTTCACTCACACTCAGGGCTATCAAGAACTCAGAATATAACTGTGTAGTCCAAGGCAAAACCTAAGTGTAAGGAATCTTTCCTGAAAATAGTACAAGTTTAGGGATGTGAGAGAAGATGTAAAAAATAAATCAAGTTGAAACCTTACTCACCTTGGAACAATGCATTTGGGGAAATTGCCGACTATTGGAACTATCACTATTATGAAAATATTAAAATTTGATATCATTTATATATATAAACTAAGTCATATCTCTTTCAAAATATCAATACTGCCATTAACTCTCTCATTTTTTTGCTTTCGAAATTAATATCTCTTAAAAAATTGTATTGCAATTGTCTCACATCAGTCTTAAAGGAGACAATATTCACATTAGTTTGTCATTTCTTTTTAAGTATGGAGATAACTTTCTCGGCAGAATACATTAGTAACACGAAAGGAAGGAATTAAGAAGCAGTGTGGTACTCATTCCACAATCATAACTGACTGTGACGTAGTTTTGAAGCAGTTTTAACTCCACTCCTTATGTATTGCAAACTGAGATGCCCCATATCTAGCACCACACATTTTCCTGTGTGAAATGCAATCACTGAGTTTAAGTCCTATAGATATTTGTAACATCAAAGTTTAGATCAAGAGTATCTATCAAATAATAATCTAAATTTTAATTTGTGTATTTGTGGTAGGGATATCTTTGTCTGTGTGAGAGAGAGACAGACAAGCAGAGAGAAAGACAGACAGACAAAGACAGCTGCTGTGAATTTAGGGGTACAGCTTTCCTGTCATTTCTGGAAGAAACTACTCGGAAGTTGTCCTCGGTACCCTTCAGCTCTTACAAACTTATTACTCCTCTTGAAGGATGTTCTCTGAGTCTTTTATTTTTCGCTTCATTGAAAATAGTTTTCTTACTATAATATGTCCAATTACTGTTCTGACTCACTCTATTTCTCCCAGTTCTTTCCCTCCTCCTCTCCTATCCAGATCCACTCCCTTTCCATCTTTCATTAGAAAACAAACATTTAGTGGGTAATAATAAAATAAAATATAAGACAACACAAAAAGTAACACATCGGGATTGATAAAATAAAGAAATAGATGAAAAAAAGTCCATGTCTTGTGGTAACAATTGTGCATCCTTTGGATAGGTATTGTGGGGTCTTGAAAAAGGTTGCTTCCTAATTTTCTGAGAAATCATCATACTGATATTCAAAGGGGTGTACCATTTTGCCCTCCCAACAATGCAGGAATGTTCCTCTTCAGCACAAGTTGTGATCAGTGCTTTTCATCTTGGCCATTTTTACCGATATAAGATGGAATCTCACACTTGTTTTGATTACCTTTTAGCCATTTTATAGTCTACTATTCTCTGTTTAGGTCTATGCCCCATTTTTTTTAACTGAAGTATTTTTTCTTCTGATGACCAAATAATTGTTCATAGAAATATTGTTTGTCATAGCCAAAACCTGGAAAAAACCTAAATTCCCCTCAGCTGAAGAATGGATAAGGAAAATGTGGTACATTTACACAATGAAGTGTTACAGAGCAGAAAAATTAATGACATTTTGAAATTTGCAGGCAAGTAAATTATCATATGTACTCACTCATAAGTGACTTTTAGATATAAAACAAAGAAAACCAGCCTACAAATTCACAATCCCAGAAAACCTATACAATAATGAGGACCCTAAGAGAGACATACATAGATCTAATCTACATGGGAAGTAGAAAAAGACGCTATCTCCTGAGTAAATTCAGAGCATCAGGACCATGAGAAAGGATACAAGTGGAGGGGATAGGAAAGGAGGGGAACAAAGAAAAATGTATAGCTCAATAAAATTAATAAAATGTTTTAAAAATTAATTTGGGAGACCACAAATATCTACACAGAAAAAGAAAAGAAGAAGGAAAAAACTCAAGAGAAGGCACAAGAATCAGAGACGCACTCATTCTCAGACTTAAGAATCCTATACATTCACCAAACTGGACACTTTAATCTATACTCAGTGGTTCTCGTGCATGACGCCTTTATGAGTTAGATAAACACTGATCATGCTGATACAAATGACTTCATTTTCTTGTTGTCCTCTATCCCCTCTGGCTTTTACACTCTTTCTACACCCTCTTCTTCAGGTTCCCTAGACCATGTGGCAGGGATTTGAGAGAGGCATCCCATTTATGACTGAGTGTTCCAAGATATCATACTCTCTGTAAAATGTTTCATTGTTAGTCCCTGTATTTGTTCACATCTATAACAGGAGAAGACTCTGTGATGATGGCTGAGCAAGACTCTAATTTATGAGTATACCAGACAGTCATTAATAGTCATTTTATTGTTTTATAATTTTTAGGAACAGGTTATTTTACCCTAGGTACCTTAAAAGTCTAGTATCAAGTTCTTGATCATCCAAGCAGTGTTGGATATGGGTTCCCTCCTGTGGAGTGGGCCTTATGTCAAATCAGGTATTGGTTGCTTACTCCTGCAAGCTTTGTGCCACCTTTACCCTTGAATATCTGGAAGCAGGACACCATTGTAGATGAAAGGGTTTGTGGCTGGATTGCTGTCTATGTTTCACTTTTTGTAGTCTCAGGCATTTTCCTGCAAAGACACTAACACTTGGAGTGAAAGCTCTATGTAGGTATCAGCTGGACTTCTTCATGTTCAGTGCATTGTGTAGGTGCTATCAACAGTCATGCAGCCTTGATGTAAGTTGATGGAGATCAATCTTTAGTCTTGGCATCAGCCTAGGTTGTTGGGGGGATTCCCACGGGGTCTCTTTGACCAGAAACTCAATTAGATGTAAACTAACCCCATTACTGGATGTTTCATTTGGTTTTAAGAGATGAATAGTTGGGGTTCTATCTCTCCGATAATTCAGAGATTTTACGTAAATAACTTTTAGATATGTATGTATTTTAGGAATTTGTATTCTAGTATGTACTACCCTAAAAATGGTCCTTCTGTTTATCTGTGTCCTTCCCCATTCCCTCTCTCATCTTCTCCCCCTCCTCATCATCACTTGATCCTCCCATTCCAGATCAACCTCTTCCATCCACAGCTATCTATTTTATTTTCCTTTCTGAACATTTCCACACTGCCAACACTTTTTCAGGCGTTAATCTTTCAAGAGCCTCTGTGGTTCTAAGGACTGTAGCTGTTAATCATTGACAACAACTAATATCCATACATAAATGATTGCATATCACAGTTGCCTTTATAGGTCTGGGATACCTTATTCAGGGTGATTATTTTCCGATTCTGTCACTTTTATCTGTGAATTTCATGACTCCATTCTTTTTAATGGCTGAGTAATGCCATTAAAAGTATTGTGTAAATATATTTCAGAAGAATATATCCATTCTTTCATTGTGGGACAGCCTTGGTTGCTTTCTACTTCTGGTTATTATGAATAAAGAAATGATGAACATGACTGTACAAGTGTTTCTGTGGTAGGACGAATCATCCTTCAGTTTTGTGTCCAAGATGATAGAACTTGAGGTAAATCAATTGTCACCTTCATGAGTAACTGCAACAACTAATTTCTATAGTGACTGTACAATCTTTCATTCCCACCAGGAATGGATGAGTGATCCCTTAACTACACAACCTTGCCAGAATGAGCAGTCATCAGCTTTATTGATCTTAGCTATTTGATGGGAACTAAATGAAATCGCAAAGCAATTTTGATGTGCATTTCCTTGATGACTAAGAGTATTAACCATTTCTTTATTTTTCCTTGCCCATTTGAGTTTCTTTCTTTGAATATCCTCTCTTTAGATCTATACTTGATTATTAATTGGGCAATTTGTCATATTAAGATCTCATTTTTTGAGTTCTTTATATATTTGCATATTAGCCAACTCTTGGTTGTGTAGTTGGTAAAATATTTTTCCATTCTGTAGCCTGCTACTTTGTCCAAATGAAAGTGTCCTTTGCCTAACAGAAACTTTTACATTTCATGAGGTCTCATTTATTAATCATTGACTTTAGTGTCTATGTTAATGATGTTCTGTTCAGAAAGTCTTCACCTGTGCCAATGAGTTCGAGGCTACTTCTACTTTCTCTTCTATCAAGTTAGGTGTATATGCTACTATTTTGAGGTACCTGATGCATTTGGAGGTTAGTTTTGTGCATGGTGATCAGTATGGATCTATGTGGATTATTCTACGTGTAGTTATTTTATTTGACCAATATCGTTTGATGAAAATGCTATCCCTTTTATAATGTGTATTTCTAACTTCCTAATTAAAAGTCAGGTGCCCATAATGTATGTAGATTTATGATGGGATCTTCAGTTCAATTCCATTGATCAATATTTCTGTTTTTGTGTCAATACCATGTTATTTAATATTATTATAGCTATATAATACAATTTGAAATTGGGGATAATAATATGTCCTGTATATTTTTCATTATTAAGGGTTATTTTACCATTCTGTCTTTTTGGGTTTCTTTCTCTGTGTGTTTGTTGTTTTTTGTGGGTGGGGGAGTGGGGGTGGGTGTGTTCCCACACAAAGATGAAAATTGTCTTTTAAATATTTTGGAAGAATTATGATGGGATTGCATTGAATCTGTAGATTGCTTTTGGTAGGATGGCCATTTTTAGCATGTTAATCCCAGGCCATGTACTGCGCAAGATATCTCTCCATCTTCTGATGTCTTCTTCAATATATTTTTCAGTGTTTTAAGGTTTTTATCATACATCTTTCATTTGTTTAGTTATTATTTTTTGCTACTGGGAAATGCGCTGCTTCTCTGATTTCGGTCTCAGTCTATTTGTCAGTTGTATATTAGTGGACTACCGATTTGTGTCATTTAATTTTGTATCCAATTACTATCCTGAATCTGTTTATTAGCTACAGAAACTTCCTCATTGAATATTTTAGAGTAACCTGAGTAATTGTGAAGAATAAATTGTGAGGAATAAATATATAGATGTGTGTGTGTGTGTGTAATTTTTAAAGGAATGATGCATCTGTAATTTATAACACTAAGCATTAGATCGCAGCACTGCCCATTTAGAAACATCTCTATGTCTACAGAATTGAATATTCAATATGCACAAAGTGTCAATAATTAATAAATAGTAAATTATAATTTAACAATTTTTCAGTTTAAATTTCACAATATATACTAGTAATTTTCAGATAGACTTTGTGAAGGACACAGAAAATAATTTATTTTTATCTAGTTAAAATATAGATTATTCACAGTCATCTCCATTCCTTTGTGAGTCCCTGCCAACCATAGAGTGCTATGGCTTTATACCAGGGTTCCACATTTATAACAAACTGACTAGGACACAGATACTACATGTGATTCTTTCCCCTTTTCCATTCTAGTTTCCCTAGGGTAATCTTTGGCCTGCTGTTCTTGCCCTCTTTTACCATGGCTCCCAGTCATTTTCCCATCTACTGGGATCCAGCCTTTTGGTGTAAACCCACTGTCCACATGATTCTTCCTTGCTGTCTTCCTCATACATCTCTCCTCATGACATCTCCATTGCTTTGTGCCTCTTTCTAGACCAGCTCCTAGGCAGGCAATCCCCCAATCCCTTCCCCAAATCTATCCCCTTTCTATTTTTGACTTGGATGCATTACGAGGTATGAACCTCCAGTTTTCTTTTCTTATTTCTCACTATATCCATTTATTCTTGGCTATCTCCATGCAATTTGGCTACTCACTCACTTCAGAAACACTTAATACTAGGAACATCTGGACTACTGCATTCAGATGGAATGCAGGAAAACTATGTTTCCCCATCCCCCTTCTGCATTCCAGTCTCTCTCAGATACCCCTTTGTCACCTCCAGTCACACCTCAGTCCCTGCTCTTTGTCATGTACATTTCTTTGAGACTTACTGCCATATGGGGCTGTTCAATTTACCCACAGTTCTGCCTCTGCCACACTTTGTGTGAGAGCACATCCCAAATGTAACTGGGTTTTGATCCTACTGCACTGTACTGGATTTGTGGGAGCCTAGGCAGTTTGGATGCTCACCTTACTAGACCTGGAAAGAGGTGGGAGGTCCTTGGACTTCCCACAGGGCAGGGAACCCCTACTGCTCTTCGGACTGATGAGGGAGGGGGACTTGATTGGGAGGGGGGAGGGAAATGGGAGGCGGTGGCAGGGAGGAGGCAGAAATATTTAATAATTAAATAAATAAATTAAAAAAAAAAACCTTAAGAGTTAGTGTTCTTCCCATGCCTGCTAGGCTACCGACCACAAAAACAATGACACTAACTTGGGACAACTTGGAGTCTCAGTGAAGAGTTCTAAGAAGAACCAGATATCCATAAGTGTTGACACAAAGAGGATAACTCCAGATATCTAGAACCTATTGCAAGAACACAACCACATAAGATATGACAATATGCCTCCTCAAGAAAGAAGCTTATAATAAGCCCTAAGGAAAAACATTAGCTTAAGTAGAGGAAAAGGACTTCAAAAAAAGCAAGTGTGGATATTTCCGAGGACTTTAAAGGAGAGAAGAACAAAGGCCTTAATAAAGACTGTGAAAACACAAAAGAAAGTGTTGGATTAAATACTAGAAATAATTCAGTCTATAAAAGTAGAATTTAAAAAAGAAATAGACTCATAAAAGAAAACCCAAACTGAAATAATACTTGAAATGAAAACCTCAGGAACTCAAACAAAAGCTCAGAAGAAACTTCATGAACAAATAGAAAGAAATGGAAGAGAGAGTTTCACTACTGGAAGATAAGATAAAATAAATAGATCATTTTGACAAGGTAAATATTAAATCTAAAAGAACAAAAAATATCTAGGTACAAAGCATCCAGTAAATAAAAGATACTATAAAAAGACTAAAAAAATGGAGCTTAGTATCTTGAGCAAAGAGACATTAAAGTCTGCCTTCTCATGACACACATCCTCCAAGAAGATCACATCTACTCCAAGAAAGCCACATGTGTCACTCCTTCTAAGGGCTAATTTATTTCTAATTACCATGTTATGTGTTTTCTTTCCTGTCTTAATAGAAACATAAAATATATTGGATACTTCTGTCACTCTGCCCCATCCTTCTTTTCTGTCCTATATTTCTGCCCTCCATCTTTTGACATTCCTCCTGTCTGCCTGGTCACTGTTCCAGACAGAGATAATTCCATTGAATTTTAAGCTTTTTCAACTAAAAGTAGAGAATTAAGGGTTCTTAACTTAAAAAATTAAAATAAAATAATTGAGTAATTATTTTAGGACTTTTACAGTTTTAATAACAAGTTAAATGTTCCAAATTCTACGTAGATATCAAGGAAAGAGAGAGAACTTGGCATCACTTTTTAATATGAGCTAAATTTAAAAAAACAAAATAAAAATTGTATGTTTTTTTAGATAAAAATTACAAATATTTAAAAACAATGATTTACAAAGTATCTCACTGTAAGTACTAAATGTTGTAAATGTCTTCTTCTTCTTTTTTTTTTTTTGCAATTATACCAACAGCATGGGTGAAGAAGGGTTCAGAGACTAAGAGCAGTTGTTGTTCTTGTAGAGGATTCAGGTTGAGGTTACAGAAACTTCATGGTGGCCCAAAACCTTATGTAACTCAGTTCCAGGACATCAGATACCTCTCCAACCACTAGGCATATACATGGTATGCATACATACATACAGTCAAAACACTCATTAATAAAATAATATTTAATGACAGATCCTTTAAATTTTTAAATAATTTACTTATATTTTGCCATAAAATAAATATAATCATAATAATATATTAATATTTATATATTTAAAACAACACCACACTTGGTGTGGGACAATTCTGTATTCTGTCAATTATGTTTTAAATAAACACTGATTGGCCAGTAACCAGGCAGGAAATATAGGCAGGATAACCAGACAGGAAGTAGAGGAGGGTCAATGAGAACAGGAGAATTCTGGGAAGGAGGAAGTTCATTGCTCCACAGTCCTGTTCAGACACCGAAGAAGTAGGATGTGACCTTTCACACTAAAAAAGATACAGAGCCATGTGGCTAACATATACTAGAATAATGGGTTAATATAAGTTACAAGAGCTAATAAGAAGCCTGAGATAATAGGCCAATCAGTTTACAACTTATGTAGACCTCTGTGTGATTTTCTTTGGGACTTGCTGGCTGTGGGATCTGGGAAGGACAGAAACCCCAACAAGAAGTCTCTCATGTTATACACACTACATCAAAGAGTAGATGATAGAATCATTCTTCGATTACAACATTTGAAAATGATTCCACATTTATTTAAACATTTTTTAAATTCACACATGTAGACACCTGATTTCTGATACTGAAACCAGAACTAGATACTGGAAAAAAGACAGCATCTTCAACAAATGGTGCTGATCCAAATGGATATCTGCTGGTAGAATACAAACAGATCCATATTCATTACATTGCACAAAACTCAAGTCCAAGTGGATCAAAGATCTTAACATTAAGCCAGATACATCAAATCTGGCTGCAGTTAAAATGTAGCATAGCTTTGAATACATTGGCACGGAGACAACTTTCTGAAAAAAACATCAATAGCTCAGGCACTAAGATTAACAATTAATAAATTAATAAATGGGATATCATGGCACTGAAAACCTTTTGTAATGCAAATGAAATTGTCAATAGGACAAAGTAACAGCATGAAGAAAATAAAACTATTTTTTGAATAACACATCTGGTAGAGAACTAATATCTAAAGACTCAAGAAACTGGTTATAAAAAAATTCAACTAAAATGGCGAAGGATTCTCAGTAGCACAATTTGAAATGGCTGAGAAACATTTAAGAAAATGTTCAATATCCTGATCCATTAGGGAAATTCAGATCATAACTACACTGAGATTTCCTCTTACACTTGTTAGAATGTCTCAGATCAATAACTCACGTGACAGGTTATACTGGCAAAGATGTGGAGCAAGGGGAACATTTCTCCAGTGCTGGGCAGGGATTGGGAGCACGGTTGTGGGGTGGGGTGGGGTGGGGATAAGGGGAGATGGGGAGAGAGAAGGGAGAAGGGGAGGATGGGGAGAGCTTGAGAGAATGGGATGGTTGGGATGCAGGAGGGGGGGATGAGGGAGCAGGGAAGTAGTTATCTTAATTAAAGGAGCCATTTTAAGGTTGGCAAGAGACTTGACACTGGAGAGGTTCCCAGGTGTCCAAGGAGATGTCACCAGCTTGTTCCTTGGGCAGCAGAGGAGAGGGTACCTGAACTAGCCCAATCCTATAGCCACACTGATGAATATCTTGCATATTACCGTAGAACCTTCTTCTGGCAATGGATGGAGATAGAGACAGAGACCCACACTGGAGCACTGAGCAGAGCTCCCAAGGTCTGTATGAAGAGCAATAGGAGGAAGAACATGAGCAAGGAAGTCAGGACTGCGAGGGGTGCGTCCACCCACTGAGACGGCAGGACAGATCTAATGGGAGATCACCAAGGCCAGTTGGACTGGAACTGATGGAGTATGTGATCAAACTGGACTCTCTGAATGTGACTGATGGTGGAGGCTGACAGAGAAGCCAAGGACAATGGTGCTGGGTTTTGATTCTACTGCATGGACGGGCTTTGTGGGAGCCTAGTCTGTTTGGATGCTCACCTTCCTGGACCTGGGGGGAGCAGGGAGGACCTTGGACTTCCCATTGGGTAGGAAAACCTGACCGCTCCTTGGACTGGAGAGGGAGGGGTAGGGGAGAGGAAGAGGGAGAAGGGGAGGCGGTGGAAATTTTCAATAAAAATAAATTTAAAAAAAAGAAAACAGAAGTCCAAGACAACATACCTCCTCCATAGAATACTAAACCCAGAATCATGCCTCATAATGAGAATGTGCTGGAAAATCTTATTGACAAAGAATAAAACAATAACAGTAACTATATTCAGCCAGATCTAAGAAGATATGAATATGCTAGTAAAAATCAACAACAATGACAAAAGAGCTGAATGGCATAAGGAAGACAATTCGAGATATGAAAATTATGTTTGATTAAAAGACTAAGTTTCACACAAATCAAAAATTATGCTGAAAATGGAAATTTAAGTAAATCAAATAAACACCTACTTGGAAAGTCTTTTTAATAAAATAGAGCATAGAGAAAATAGAGCATCATGCATGGAAATCCATGTACACTTAGGTTAAAAGGACTTCCATAACAGTTTGAAGGTCCCAGCAAGATTCCCAAAACCTGAACCCAGGCAATGATTGTATAATGGACCCTTAAGAGCAGGTAAGAATGCAATAAAGACATGAGCACCCTGAAAGATTCTAATGTCCCCCCAAAAAATCTTCTCTGATCAATCAATGCCAAGTGCTTCAGAGATAGCCTGATGCCACCACTCAAAAGGAGCGGGAGAAAAGATAAATTGAATTACCTCCAGAAGTAAATTCTTTCTATAAGTGGTACTGTCTGTTTAAGATACAAAGGGGAAGTCAGAGCAGTAAATCCTGTGCCCTAATTCTATGTAAGATATCACCAGCCTTCCCTGGTCTATTCCGGTAAGTGTGGTGGCCACCCCTATTTGTCTTTACTAGTCTTTTTGTCTGTCTCTTTCCATTCTGATGATTGGAGAAACCTAAATAAAATGTACAAGGGAGTGAACAGTAAGGAGACTACACCCAAAATTGCCAGCAAAGCTCACAGGCCAATCCAGGGTGCCCACACCTGCTTCTGAGACTGCTTCTGGTAGCAGCTGTGACTGAATGCTCACACTGGTTATTGCTATTGCTATGGGTCCTCCCTCTAGCAGCACTCTAGCTACAGCAATAGCCACCGATGTCCCTATAATATCAATGGCTTCTCTCGTATGAGAACCCTCGTATCCTAACTTGAAACCTGTACCCTCTTGTTGAAAACCTGAATTTTGTTGACCCCATCAGATTGCCCAGAGAAACCCCTAATCGTCTATCCGTCCCTTCCATCTGACACAGGAAAAAGACCTGACTGCTCCGTTCCCCACCTGCTCAGGAATGCTTACCTGCAGTTTGTTAAGTCCCTTTACTTACATTCATTTTCCCATGCCCTGAGTACATACAGGAAGGAGAAATACTTTCCTGAACCACAAGTCCTTTCTTTCTTCCCTGGCCTGCTCTAAGGGCCCAGGGGAAAAGGTAGTAATTTCTTCAGTCACACTGGGAAAAAGTGAAAGTTCAACTCCTTTCCCATTTGGGATTTATGTCCTTTTCTACCAATGACTTATATAATTAGAAGACTCAAAGCCCTCCTTTCTCAGAGACGCTTCAGGCTTTTAGTAAGTGTTGGAAATAGATTTTTATACACATCAGCCATCTTGGGATCCTTGCCAATAGCTCCTAGATACCCTGTTTATTTCCAAGAGCAAGATAGACTTTTCTGCTGAAAATTGGAACATTTACTTTGGGGTCAGGCAATGGGAAACTGCCTGATGCAGATGACAAGATCAAATGGAGCTTTAAAGCATCTAATCAACTTATCATCATAATATCAATGAAGGTAAATGGACACTGGATTTTTTTACATCCTCAAACATTATTTTGAGGATTAAAAATCATAGCAAGAAAACTTAACAGCTAATTTAAGGTAGGAAAGCTTATTCAAAGACCTAATGAATCACCTGCTTTGTGTCTAGAAAGGCTCTGAGAAACATATCAGGTACTTACCACCATAGTTTTAGATGCCTCCCAAAAGCATAGAAACCATAACATTTCTGTTGTCATGTAGTCAGCCCAAGGTATAAGTAGAAATCTTGAGAAATTTAAGGGATTTGATGGAAAGAATAGTTCTCAACTTTTGGAAATTGCTCAGAAAGTTTACAACAGCTGACATTCATTTGATGAAAGACAAACTATCTCATGCTATGAATGATTGCTTGGGAAAGCAGATTAGAAAGTAAATAGTGGAAGTGTGTGTGTGTGTGTGTGTGTGTGTGTGTGTGTGTGTGATTCCCCTCTCTTTGCAGTGAATACCATTGGTTAATAAAGAATCTGTTTTGGCCAGTGACTTAGCAGAGTAGAGCTAGGCAGGAAAACCAAACTGAATGCTGGGAGAAAGAAAACAGAGTTAGAGAGACGCCATGGAGTTGTCAATGGAGAAAGATGTAACCTGCTAGTTGGAACCTAGCCAGAAGGCAATGAGCCTTGTGGTAAGATATAAAATAATGAAAATTGGTTAATTCTACATGTAAGAGCTAGCTAGCAATATGCTTAAGTGACTGGACAGGCACTGATTTAATTAAGAGTTTCTGTGTGATTATTTCAAAAGTCTGGGCAGCTGGGAAACAAAAAAGTGGCCTCCAACAACAAATTAGTATGCCAATGTGGCCAACTAAAATCCACTTAAAGTCTAAGAGAGTTTGGGAAGAATTCTAGGCACAAAAAGAAAGGAAGGAAGGAAGGAAGGAAGGAAGGAAGGAAGGAAGGAAGGAAAACAGATATAAGAACAGCTTACTGCCATGAATCCTTTAATAGAGGTTTTCCTTATTTAGCAGTAGGAGAAAATAAAGCTGCTCTGTTTTGAAACAAAGGCTTCCTGTGCTTTGCTGCCATCAGGAACTTGGCTCTTTCAGAAAATCTGGCTAAAAAGCATTTAAATGGGTTCTGTGAGCAGAGTTCTACAACTTGCTTAATGGCAACATAGACCCACTGTATGCCGAAAACTGGGGCAATGTACATGGCTCTCAGAGGCAACCAACAGCTCTACCATGCTGGACTGTTGGAACAAGTAGGCAGGACCAAGTTGGCCCTAGCCATGACCACTTAGCATTAAAAAATGTGATTCTGACCAGAAAAGGATTACAGATATACAATAAAGACAAGTTCAGATGGAAAAGACCTCTAAATGGGTGACAGTGTTGGATAAATGTACGTAGGCCTTGGAGAGAAGAGAAAATGAGTATAGAGGGTTGTAAAAAGAAGTAAATGGTTTTTTTAAATCATAAAACAATGTCTTTAAAGACACAGAGTAAACTTGTCAAAAAGAACAGAGTAAAAAAATAAGCCACATAAAGATGGAATATACACAGAGAGTCTGAATTATATATATTATTGTGCTTTCTTTAAATTATTTTACTGTGAAGGAGCTGAGATATTTCATTGTATGGACTGCTAAAATAAACCAACATAT
This sequence comes from Chionomys nivalis, assembly GCF_950005125.1. Lineage (NCBI taxonomy): Eukaryota > Metazoa > Chordata > Mammalia > Rodentia > Cricetidae > Chionomys > Chionomys nivalis. The sequence goes on along the minus strand of NC_080097.1, from coordinate 22,401,878 downwards.
AGGTTTCTTGACTTTAAAATTTGAGTCTAAGGATATGTTGCTGTGGAAAGAGGTTGTTCTTTTGTTTCCACAGAGGATGAGAACCTGTTGAATCCTTCCTGACTGTTGTGGTTTGATGAACCAAAATCCCCTGAAAGGTCACCATGAATACCCCCAAAAATATTTTGCCCAACAAAAAGCAGGAAGCAATTTGGAGAGAAATATTGTTTATAAATTTTATTTATATTTAAAAGGAGATATACTACAGAGATTTGCATTGGCATGGATCTTGGTTTATTGATACAAAATTTGGGTCAATTTTTATTATAGTTATATCTATCTATCTATCTATATATGGCATTGTGTTTGTGCAGCTCATTTAAAAATGTAACGTATAATTAAGAAATATAATAGTTAATCATCTATAATAATCAAGCTTGTAATCATGTTAGTTAGATTTTCTACACATACAGAGATATATTTCAGATGGATAATCATTCTTTAGACCTTTCAAAGACTATAGAATATGGCATTTAAAATGTTTAAGAACTTAGGACTTTTCATGACATGAGACACATCTTCTCCTGGCAGCACCAATCTACTTCAAGAAGAAGATGTGCCTCAAAGAGGCTCCTCATGGAGTTGGTTAAACATTTGGGCAAAAAACTGCTCTTGACTAGACTGCTTGATGTTTATGCTATGTGAATGGACATGCAGAACCCAGAGAGAAATGACTGCTGAACTTTCCTAAAGGTACTACCATCCTCCGGGTTCCTGCTTCATAAAAGTCTGTAAGACATTCTGTAGGACACAGAAAAAAGTGACTGATAAACTGTCAATATAGGTAAAACTGTCTTTGAAATTTCCTGTGTCATGGTAAAGTCTGTCATAGACTATGGGCCTGTAATAAAGATTGGATGCTCCGAAGTTACAGAAAAACTTTGGGTGGCTGTCCAATCAGTGAGATATCTCTGTCATTTCTAGAGTTTTGGAAGTTAATTATAAAGAAATTCCTATTTAATTATGTAATATTATTTCCTTTTGAGGTCTTTGATGGAGTTGAAGAATAGATAATTATTATTATAGTTTTCCTTAGTTATGATAAGAGATAAAGTAGATATAAATATTATAACTGTACTTTCTTACTTGAGACCTGTTTTGTTGTATGTAACTTTACTAAGTTAAAGTTAAAACCTTCCTTTTATTTAGACAGAAAAGAGGAGGTGATGTGGGATTCTCTTCTGTATACTGTGAATACCACTGGTTAATGGAGAATCTGTTTGGACCAGTGGCTTAGCAGAGTAGAGCTAAGCAGGAAAACTAAACTGAATGCCAGAAGAATGAAGGCAGATTCAGAGAGATGCCATGGAGCTGCCAGAAGAGAAAGATGCAAGCTGCCAGCCAGAACCTTGCAGGTCAGCCACAAGCCTCGAGGTTAAATATAAAATAATGGAAATGGGTTAATTATAGATGTAAGAGCTTCCTAGCAATATGCTTAAGTGATTGCCCAAGTAGTGATTTAATTATTATAGATTCTGTTTGATTATTTTGGGAGTCTGGGCAGATGGGAAATGAACAAGCAGACTTCAACAATAGAAGTGAACCAGAAGAAGGGCTTCAGGGACCTACCAGTATCATTTTATGAGAACCTAAGTGAAGATGTTAGAATTTTGACAAAAACATGTGCAAAGCAACCTTCTCTAGTGTAGACATCACCTCCTCATAGGATGAAGAGGATTGTGCACAGGCACATAAGGCATTTTAGAGGTTCTTCAAGCCATAGATTATATCGTCATGGCTGTGCATTCCTCAGGTCATATACTTTGGCTACAAAGTAGAAGAAGGAAAACAAACATTTCTCAAAATGATATTTCAGCTATACTACGAAGTTCACTCTCACATCAAAAATAAGTATAAGAATTCCTGGGCCTGGCGGTGGCAGCGCACACCTTTAATCCTAGCACTCGGGAGGCAGAGGCAGGCTGATCTCTGTGAGTTCAAGGCCAGCCTGGTATACAAGAGCTAGTTCCAGGACAGGCACCAAACCTATAGAGAAACCCTGTCTCGAAAAACCAAAAAAAAAAAAAAAAAAAAAAAAAAAAAAAGAATTCCCGGGCATAGCTGAATACTGATGGCTATAGCTAATATGGTTTGCTGAGATAGCTAAGCCTCACTGTGGGTTCGAAGCTTCAGAATAGACAGATACTGAGTAGAGAAATTCCAAAGCCTTAAAAAGACACTAATGTCTGCCCCAAGACTGGTCTTCTCATATATTACTATGGCATTCCACTTGTATGTGGATGAGGCCACAGTTATACAGTTATTGCCTTGGCCGCCTCACACAAGTCCTTGAACCCTCAAAAGAACTGATGGCATATCTGTACAAGAGACTTGACTTTGTTGCATCTGGCATAGCCGGAATGTATAAAGGCCATGGCTGCCACCACCAGGCTAGTTAAGAGAGCTGATAAATTAATTTTAATTCATGAACTGTTGCCAGGACTAATTGAGTCCTGGCTTTCAGCTGCTCTTCCCGGTCTAGAGCCTTCTAATTGAAGTTACTAGAAGCTGTGCCTAGCCCAGAGGATCAGAAGACGGGATTTTCACCTGTTGGCCATTGACTGCAGGGTAGTTAAGCCTCCATGGTGCTCTTAGAGGGGGACTTTGGGTACCAGTGTTTGGAAGGTCTGTGTGTCGGTCTGCCTCTGCATGTGTATTCTCAACCTCGAGTCCCTTGCCCAAAGCTCGCAAACTGGGTTCTAGAGCATAGAGCGCAGACAGGGGCTGCAGTGGGCAGCAAACTGTTGCTGAAATCCTCACACTCTATTGAAGTTGAAGTCCTCTTTAGTGGGGTCACTTGAGACATGGATATCTAATGCCCTTATGATTCAAGACCAGCTCTGCTTATGAATCAACACTGCATATAGTTCTATAAGAATCAGCCCTCAACTCTGCCAGTCTCCTGTCACATAAAATTCCTATGAGGACCCTGAATGACTCTTATGGGTTCAATGACCTGTTACAGTCTATTAGGTTTGATCTGACTGACTTCCCACCAGGGACAGGACCGCGAGGGGTGCACCCACCCACTGAGACGGTGGGGCTAATCTAATGGGAGCTCACCAAGGCCAGTTGGACTGGGACTGATGGAGCATATGATCAAACCGGACTCTCTGAACGTGGCGGACAATGAGAGCTGACTGAGCAGCCAAGGACAGTGGCACTGCGTTTTGATCCTACTGCATGTATTGGCTTTGTGGGAGCCTAGTCTGATTGGATGCTCACCTTCCTAGACCTGGGTGGAGAGGGGAGGACCTTGGACTTCCCACAGGGCAGGGAACCCTGACTGCTCTTTGGACTGGAGAGGGAAGGGGAGGGGGGCAGGAGAGGAGGAGGGAAATAGGAGGAGGTGGAAATTTTTAATAATAATGATAATAATAAAAGAAAAAAAAATAAATAAAAGCCTTGGGCTTTGAATACACACTGGTGTTTGTAAGTACCTTCTGAGGATAGGAGGAGGTCACTCCACCAGAAGAGAGACTGTAAGAATATTTACTAAGAAACTTCTTTAGGAAATCATACTTAGTTTGGACTGTTCTAGTTTTGGATTCTGACATGGCATGGTTGCCTTTCTGGCAAAAGTTTCTCAAAATATGGCAAATGTATTAACTAGTAATAAGAAATTAAATTGTGTATATAGTCCACAGAGCTCAGGTCAATCAGAAAGGGTGAACAGAACTTTTGTGGAGACTATCATTAATTGGTCCCAGAAACTGGCAAAAAAAAAAAAAAAAAAAAAAGTCAACTTTCTCCCCTGTGTGCCTTTGTCAGAACCCAATATACTTCTGATCAAGGAGGATGTACACCTTTGAAATTATATTCCACCATCCACCCCCTCCAAACTCTAAAATATTCCCCAGGTAAAAATGGCTAACTACTCCTCCATCCTCAAATCCTTGCAGGCTTTTCAGGAAGTTCCACACGCCTTTAACCAGACTGTGAAGGGAATTCTGCCACTTCCCACCTTTGAATCTATGCAGTTCTACACAGGATACTTGATTTGGGTAAAGATGACCCATGGTTGGACCCAGAGCCTGGTTGAATGGAACTCTACCCAGTCATCTTCACCACCCAAACTGCTGTTAAGGTAGCTGGTATCATCCTGGGGGTGGGGTCAGGTGTGGGAAAGGACACCAAGGATGATGGCAGATAAGCAGTCACTTGAACCTTGAAGCCTTTTAAAAAAAGAATAACGGGTTTACTAACCAAGGATATACAGTTTCCGTTAGACCCGAAGATAGACATAGAAATTGAGAATAAAAACTAGGATGACAGTCTCTGTCTTTTTGGAGGACCTCTACTATCTGATGTCCTTTCCAGGGATTGAACAATATGAATTTAGGAAAGGAATGCAGTTCAGTAACCTGGTTGTGGAGAAGAATGACTAGAAAATTGCCTTCAGCAATCACAGTTTTATGCATGCCATGACAGTTGTGAGTTGTCTTGCCAAAAACAAGGTACCTACATCATGTCCTCAAATCATGATGTTTGCTGGCATTGACCATGTGTATAAATTTGAATTATCTGACTCACTGAAAAGTCACATTTCCAGGTACCTGTATTGTCCACCAGGTAGATCCCACAAATGGTGAAATGGTGAGAAGTCATATTGACATTGACTCTATGTTAACAAATGTCAAAAATGCCCCAATTCTAGTCCTGTTTCTAGTGCAACTTCTGTTGACACATAAGCTTTGATTGTTGGGGAGCCAAAACTTTAGGGAACTCAGTTCCAAGATATACTTACTCCTAGGTAATTTGGAAAATTCTATTTCTGGGATGGAGAGTCAAATTGACTGTGTTACAGAAGCTGTACTATAGAACTGAAATACGCAAGACTTTGTTCTTATGAAATAAAATATGCTTTGCATGACCTCCAAAGATATTTGCTATTTGTTATTTTTTTCCCAACTAATCAGTGGTAACTAGGGAAAACCTTCCCATCATTCTATAAAACTTCAGAGAAAGGAAAGAAAGAAGACACAGATCAAATAATTGATTTCAGTCTCAGTTTATTAATCCCCTCATGGCTGGCTACCTTACTGTCAGCATTAGCTGGACCATTGATTCTTATTCAGATCAGGCTAGTGATGGAATTCTCCATCCTCAACTTCATTGCCAATTACATAATACAAAAAATAAACTCAGTTAAGCTACTATTTCTTGGTACTAACTGTGCCCCTTAGAACAAAATGACTCAGTTTTGACTCAAATCCATAGAACCAGTGGGGAATTTGACTGGGTGAGACAGTGCATAGATTCCTCCATCTTGTACTCTTGTTGAAAGCATTTCATGTTTAACTAGAATTTGATCTCCTTGGTGGAGAATACCACAGAAAATTACCTAATCTTATTCTGAGAACTGCGGGTCAAGATTCTCTTGTTGACTTATTGTAGCTACTGATAAACTTCCTACTTAAGAAGAGCTCCCTCAAGCTAACCACTTATCTTCACTTCTGTGAATTTGTTTACTTGTGCAAAGAACCACCCTCCTACCTTTAGGTGCAGATTGAGATGCCAAGACATGGTTTCTGCCTTCAAACATCAGTGCCCCTGACACTCAGTGCTGCATATAGTTTCAAATACCTGAGTGTATTTTCAGCAGGCTGGAATATTTTCACTTTGCTCTAAACTGTGTCTGAGTGGATATCTCTAGTGGGTTCCCCAGAACAATTCCTTCTACCACATCTTCACCCACTCCACTATCATGGACTCTAATCCTCTGAAAGCATAAACCAAATTAAAAGATTTTTTTTATTGTTTACCTTGGTCATGGTCTTCTGTAACAGAAATTGAAAAGTATCTAAGATAGTAGTGTAGTGCCCATAGAAATCAAATTGGCTATTGCCTTTTCTCTTGCTTGTGTATATATAAGTGGAAAATGTGATTCTGTTTATGAAGGCAGCATCCAGTTTAACGGCAGGACAGAGAAAAATCATTTTTTTTAAGTTGGACAGGAACTGCTTTCTAGATGGAGAAGGTAAGAACTATTTATTTTCTGATAGCTAGCTTTCATAGTGTCAAAAAGTGCCATATAGGCTAAAGGGGAGAAAGACATCAATACTTTTATCCAGTTCTGAATGAAACATGCATATCACAATACTGATCTTCCAGACAAGATGCATGTACTGGTACAATACTGGTACAAATGTTATGTATCACTTAACAACATCTTTCTGAATTGACTTGAAGTCTGCCCCAGAGGAAGGAGTTTATATCTAGCAACATTGTCAAACTTCTGTGGCTTAAGAGGTATCTTCATTGGACAACCTACTATTATTATTTTACTAAACATTCATATTGTTAAAGAGCCCTCCAAATATTTATGTTCATACCCATACCTCCATCAATAGTTATCAAAGAAGCTTCTTTATTCAATGAGTAAAAGTTAATATGGAGACTCATATCTCAGGAAAGTGCTGGCAAAAAAGTGACAGTCAGGAGTTAGTCCTAAATAAAATATCTGTTTCAAAGTTCCCTCTCTGGGGTTCAAAGAACATCTCAGAAGGGAGTTACAAAAGAATTTAAGACCTAGAAGATTGTAAGTAAGTTTGTCATTTGAACACCACAGTTGATCTGTGTCCTCATGAACCTATAGCAGCTTTCATTACCAGCACAAGAGCTGAAAATGGTTAACTATATCAAAACTCCAGCAGGATGTCTCAGCAGGGCTCATCTCTAGATGAAATTTTATTATCCTGTATTGGCAGCAGGGGGAGTGATCACTTTTCTTTGGGTTTGTGATCACTGGTAGATTGTTAATGCTCCACTGAATGAACTAACAGCATGTGCATATTTAGGAAGCACTACTTTGAGATAATAAGATGATAGAACAAAATAAAAAAGTCATGAAATTGAGATGTTCAGGGTTTGGAAAGATCCAGAAGAGGGAATTTCAGGAAGGAACTTGGGGATTGATATGATCAAACTATATGCATATATAAAATTCAGAAAGACTAAATTAAAAGGAGTTTTGAAATGTTTTAACATTCAGAAGTAAATTTTATATGAAAACTTTACCATCTAAAATTACTATGTTTTTATTTCTACTTTAGATTATACTTAAATGATATTTGATGTGGGATTCCCCTCTGCATGCTATGAATACTATTGGTTAATAAAGGACTGCTTTGAGTGTATAGCAGAGGATGACAGAAAGAGCTAGGCAGGGAAAACTAAACTGAATGCTGGGAGAAAAAAGGGCAGGGTCAGAGAGAAGCCATGTAGCCCCACCAGAGCCAGATGAAATTTTAACCAGTAAGCCACAGCCACGTTGCAATATACAGATTACTAGAAGTGGGTTAAATTAAAATGTAAGAGCTAGCAAATAAGAAGCTAGAGCTAATGGGCCAAGCAGTGATTTAAGTAATATGATTTCTGTGTGATTATTTCGGGGCTAAGTGGCTGGTAACCAACAAGTGTTCTCCTCACAACAGATATTTTACAATGAAAAAGTAAAATACACTTAACAAACCATATATCAGCAAATAGTATGTTTTCTAATACCAATCAGAACAAAAAGTAAACAGCATCATAGGATGCTACCATTTTAAATTTGACATTAAATTTCAGCAACTGTTCCTTCAATACCACATTCTTATTATCACTCAATATGATCATGAAAAATATTCATTATTCTACATTGTTTATAGACATGATCTATAACAAAAGCAAAGTATTATGTCAAATATACACACTTTCTCCACTAGAAATTTCAAATAGAGACACATGATAATATCAACATAGATGTTAATGTACATTAATCAATATAAATTGATGAGAAGGTAATGTATAGTTACTCTAAAACACAGAACAAATGATCTTATTTGTTGAGAAAATGAGGGCATCTTTGATAGAGGCAGAGATGTTTTATTCAAACTAGATCATCAATAAAAAAAAAACACTAAATGTGGGAAAGACTGGCTGAGGATACACAACCACCCACTAAGAGGAAATAAGTTTATGAGGCCAGTGTACCTATAACTTACACAGAAGGACCCTGAATGTGATAGAGTTCAAGGACAAGGGTATGGAGTGCTGTCCAGAAAGCAGATGGATGGAAATCATTCACATCTGGATATCTATGGTAGATACTTCTATGAATCAGAATTCATAGAAGAAGTATACCTGCAAAGGCTGAAGATGGATTAAAACTTCAATGATGTGAATATCTCTAACTGTTGCAGGTTCAAAACCTAATTACACTTTATCTAGGGCTATGCAGATCCCTCTAAATAACCATTCTCATCTCGTTCCTTATCATACCAAACATCTTATGACTAACAGATGAAGGACTTGGAATTAATTAACTTAACTAACCCCTGCTTTTCAAACTAGAGGCTAAGAGTCATGAGATGCATATAACTGAGAATTTTTTCCAGTTTACTGTTGTTATCTACTTAATGTTTACACCACTGAATTTTAAAGGTACCTTGATTCATTACTTTCTTTTTAAGTTATTGAAAAAATTTCAAGAAACTGCTTCCATGTTGAAACATCATTTTTTCCCCAGAAAACAATAACTCATATTTGGCTCTAGAATAAGCTGTCTCTTTTCCTCTTTGATGTAAGAACTGAGTTGTTTTCCTTTTTTATAAATACTTTGATCAGTGAGCAATTTATAATATATATCATGATCAATAATGCTGGATCAGTAGAATTCTTAGAGATTAAAACAATAGAGCAAGGAATATGGAAATATGATCATCTTTTAATTTTACCATTTTTATTGATTTCAATGTTATAAACGAGTGGACTATATGATAGATAACAAAGATTGAAAGTGAAGTAACACAAAAAACCGTTGAGTTAGAAGAAGATATTAAGTTAGAAGATGAACAAACATTGGAATTAGAGAAATAATGGACAAAATAGAAAAATTTCTCAGGAAAAAATGTTGGTGTTTGAGAAAAAATTTAAAAAATAAAAATGCTGATGAGGATAGATATGATCCTTGTTTTTTTTATTTGCACACACTAATGCATGGAGAACTGTTCTGAGATGGAAAAAAATTCAGTAAGACAAAGGGGACTTAACTAAATTATTTAGCTATTGCATTTAAATTGTCTTTGCTTCATTCACCAAAAGTCAGATGAAAAGGTGAATGAGAAGAAATTAGAGGTCATGGAATATTTAAGCTTAGAGACAGAAATGCAGAGTCCTTCTATATGGATGATCACTGAAAACATAGGGTCAGAAGCCTGCACTCCAAATACCTTGAAGCAGAAAGAGTAAATCAGAAAAACTGGGTTAGATTTTTTTGTACTAGGATCAATATAAGCTTTGATATATAAATATTTATGTGTACCATATTTTGTAATACATCATATAAGTGATACAAATATAAATTTGAGAATATATTAGTTTTTAATCTTTTTACAAAATGTATGAAATTTTGGAAATATATACAATGCATTTGGAATTGTATCTTAACTAAGTTTGGACATTGATATATGTAAATTAGTTAGTAAGAATATAGATTATCAACTTATTGTGTGAAAGTATTATAAGAGATATGATTAAGAAAATAGAGAATTGAGGTTTATTTATAGTGGTGTATGGTGGTAAGTACTCAATAGAAGAAGGACTATGGGGTGGGAAGACAGAATTCTAGCAGTAAGTTAGTTTATGTCTTTCTGTTCATGGCATTTCTCTGTTTCAAGTCCATGAGAATTTGAGCCTTCCAGTATTTGAAAGATATGAGTAGTTTTTCTCTAAGTATTAAAAACAGATTTAATCAAATGAGAATTCACACTCATATAAAACAATGCTCCTATCTGGTGCCAGACCAAAAAGGAGAAAAGGAAAACAGAATGGCTAAGGAAATAATAGAGAAGAGGCTCTCCTTTGTTTATGGTTGACATAAATTTTACACTAGACAGTTGATGGAAAGTGTGACAAATATTAAGTTCATATTAAAGTTTGTATATCTTAGTGATAAAACAAAAAAAATCAATATGTGTTGCTTAGTTTGTGTAGTCATTCACATTATGAATACTATACAGCTTTTCTTGATATTAAATCTACATTACAGATTAGTTAGAATAAAGTTCTAAGTTACAATAAAGTTTTCTTTAAGTATTTTACTTTGGAAGTCCAATATTTCCTGGGCAATGAGCCCTACTCTTACCAGATATTATAATATCATTTATTAAGAGTCAGTAATTGCTACATTTATTGTGCAATTCTTAATCAGTCATGAACACTGAACCAATGTCCTGTAAAACCATAAAGAGATAAAAGCATCCTCACAGTAGTGACTAAAGAGAATGTAATATTTACCTGCATTCCTTAAGAATTTGGTATGAAATTTGAAAAGTAATTGAGTTATTTTCAAGAGATTCAACTCGCAAAATTTCATGATACTATGATTCCAACAGTAAAGCGACATGGGGTGGTACTCATATGTTTTATTTTCAGATTCTTAACACTTACAACTTACGGTGATTGTAAAAAGTGGGATATTTTCAAAAGTAAGCCTGACAGATTATTCCTCTCCTTTGGTTATTAGTTTTATATTTTAAACTTAACAAAATTTATTATCTCAGTTCTCCTTTAGATTTGCCAATCTCAACTTTAATAAGCTCTTCATAAATCGTTGGTATTCACCCAACTTCATTCACTAAAATATCATTAGGTAAAGGTTTTTTAAAATATAAAAGATTGTTATTCTGAAAATATTAGCTATTTCTAGTTGATTTGAAAATTATGTTTGTGTATGTGTATATATGTACTTTGTTTACTATTTTCTGAGTTTTTTGCGTATCAAGAATATTTTAAACATGAATTTGGGTTTCTGCAGGTGTCTGGGAGGAGTTTTAGTAGGGAGTATGAGATATGTGTGTGTTCTAAATATTTTTATTTATGTGTGAAATTACTAAAGAATAAATAAAAATGAAAAGAAATTTTACAATAAAGACCTTCCTTTGAAACATAGGAGATGACAAGTAAATATTTATCAAAAGTTCTCCATCCCTTAAAGTTTTAGGTTACTCAAAACTCCAGGAAAATCTGATCATTTATGCATTCTAAGTATGTACTGAATAGATGAACTCTCACAGTTCATGATTTATGACATCTAATTATTGTGATTTTAGTCAACTATTTTATTTTATTGTATAACAGAAATCTTAGATTTAGGCCTCATATGTGGAAAACTTCTAACATATTTGGACATTGAAAAAATAATTTTCTTTAATAAACAATGATTTTATATTATATGAATCATCTTAGTATATCATTAGAATATGTTCATCACGACTCATAAAATTCAAATTCAGGACTATATTATTCAAAACATTCTTAAAGAGAAGGGTATCTTATAACATTCTGTTTGTCAAGGTAATGAACAATTATAGTTAACATTTTATTTTATATATTTTACCATCTTAATACGTGTCGTGAAAACCTGATTCAATTAAATTTAACCTATCTTCTCTTTCTAATTTGTTCTTAAGAAAAAATATTCAACCTTTTTAGCTTATCCATTATCATTTTCTGGAACTCATACTGTATTTCTTCTTCTGTAATGTATTCTGATATCATATGGATCTAAATGCAAATCCTTTCATATCCTCATCATATGCTCAAATGAAAATGATCTATTTAGAGTAATAATGACTCAGTACCCTAAAAAATGTAAAACTCAAGAGTTGCTCGAGTTCCAAGGGTTTTCTGTATCTGTAGTGCAACAAAACTCCACGCAAAGTGTCATGCTTGAAATAAACTGGGAATAAATGTTACCCGAGTACTGTGAAAGCACAGTTCTAATACTGAGCGGAAAGAAATCACGCCAAATGTCATCTACCGCCAAATGTCATCTGCGGACTTTAATTCTAAGACTTGCATGGAGAGAGGCAAAGATGAGCAGAAAATAGTACATGAGCAAGGATTGTTGTTAGGATGGGAGTCACTCCAGTGGAGAGGAGAGGCGGAGCTATGTCAGTGCTGATCTTCTTTTACCCACTTAGTTATTCCTTAAACACAGTCAAGCCACAAGGATTTGAAACTATCATGGTGCGAATACATGAAATGCGTTTTGATGGTGTTCAAAGCTGACTTCACCCGGAAGAGATCAGGGAAAGACATACTTTAATGACAAAGGGAGACAGAAGGACATTATAGTCTATGAAATATGAGACCCACTCAACTTGAAGGTGCACCCAAATGTCCGGATATTCACTTGATAGTTGTAACTCTGAAAACTTGTTAAAAGAGCCCATGTATGAGCCGACAGAAATTAATAAGCAAAGTTTTAATGAGATTGCCACTTGGGTAATGAAAACCAGACTGGCATCTAGCTCAAATTTCCATCCTATAGCTTTCTAACCCTAGCTAACTAGGAGAGATCAGGAGGGGGCGGAGGACCAGCAACCAGGAGCTATTCTGACACCTTCCCGGTGGGAACTTACTGTACCTGTGTCCACATCCTTCACCTGTTGCCTGGATGGAGCTGGCAGACTCCGCTTGAAGCTCTTTTAGGGCCAATCCTTTGTCCTGTGGTCCAGGAAAGTCCATGCCTGTCACCACCTCCTCCTCTAGGGACTCCACGTAGAAAAGAGTCCTGGCGGGCTGCTGGGTGCCCTGCCCCGGAGCTCCTTGCTGCAGCCTCGTGGCAACTGGTAGCAAGGTGCCATTCAGCGGATTAAAGGGAGAGGATGAAGAGGACGATGAGGATGATGAGGAAGAGGAGGAAGAAGGTTTCTTCCAGAAAGCGCTCAAACTGCCTTTTTCCTGGCTTTTAAGCAGCCGACTCTGGCTAGGTCCCCAGTGCTCAAAGCTGCCTCCACTGTCCGGCGGCAGGCAGCTGCCCCCCGCTGGGTTACCACCGGAGGCTGGCGAGGGATGGCTGAAGAGTTTCCAGCGGAGTCGCAGGATGTGCTTCACATCGAAGTCTTTTCGCCCGGAGCCGGACATGCTTTATGTACCGAGAGCCGAGGGACTGCAGCTCACACACCAGTAGCCTGACGAGCTTTCTGGGGAGGTCAGTGGCGTTTGGAGAAGAGCAGGAGGAAGGATGCTCCCCGAGTACACGGAGTGCCAAAGGTGGCCAAGCGGGCTGCGCGCCTTGCCAGGCGAACACACCAGCACCGTGAGCGCGCTGCAGAGCCGCGAGGCTCAGTCCAGGTCGCTTTCCCAGGACCTGAGCTTTGAGAAACCTCCAGTCTAGCACACAGGAAGAAGTCCTGGGACACCAGGGGTTTATAATCCACGAGAAGCTTTCTGGGACCCCCGTGGTGACCACCCGGAGGGAAGAGAGGTTGATAATGCAAGAAGGAAAGAGGGAGGGAAGGAAGTCTGAGCTCTCCCCCGCTCCAGAGGTGGTGGCAGCTGGATCCACCTCACTGATACACACTCCGTGCAGAGCTGTACGTTGGAAGCTATTCACATCTCCTTTCTTCGCTGCTCAGAGTTCGGTAGTTGATGAGTGCAGAGAGAAAAAGAGCCTCAAATCGAGAAGTAATGCAGCCCCCCCCCCAAAAAAAAAGGAGCCAGTTCGGTGCACCTGCTCCCCTGTCCCTGTCCTCTGGGAGAAAGTCCTGATAGCTTGCCAGGTGTCCAAAGGAAAGTCTAATGCTTTCTGAGATAAAAAAAAAAAAAGGGATGGTTTTATATAGTCAGTTTGTAAAACAGAAAAATAAATATCCCAGGAACAACACAGAGCAGCAAAAGAAAAGCCCGCTTGGGGAATCTGTCAAGGTCCTCACAGTATGATTTTCTCTCTGCCTCAGCGCCGCCTCCTCCTCCCCTGTAAGTGACGCAGATGTGCACTGGGGCCTATACTGAGAGATGGAGGGAGGGAGGGAAGGCTTCAATCTTCTTTATGCAAGTGAGTCTGCTGCTCTTATTGTCCCCTTGCGTCAGTCCTGCCACCTTTTTTCACCCTCCTTCCTCTCTACATTACTGTATAGTAATAAAAGTAAAGCAAACAGGCAAAATGCTTTAGCATCAGTAAACACCAAACATGAATCATGGCAGTGTAAACTTAATAGGCCACTGCGGTGTGCAGGTTGCAGGTTAATGGCTTGAATTATTTAATAAGCCACATCCTTTAACCTTTAGCCTCTTTTCCTCTGTAGTGAGACACAGAAAAAAAAAAAAAAAAAAAAACCAGGGATGCTGTCATCAAAGTGTGATGATGCTATCCTCCTGGCACTCACGTTGTGATTCTGATTCTGATTCACACAGACAGTGCTTCACCCCCTGGGACCAGAGAGAGACTCGGGTGAAATTTGAAGAATGGCTGAATATTAGCCACAGGCTTGGCAAAATGAGTATATGGTGGGAGATACAGTAGATAGACTGTTGTACAAGACAATAAAGGAAATGAAATGATAACGGAACGTTTAAAGAATAACTTCTCTTACACAATCATGGTATTAAATGCACAGAAGAGCATGAACAATAAATAGCACAACCAAAGGCTTCTATCCCGCAAATAGATGTCTGGAAAGAGAAACTGTGATTTTCCTGCAGAATGGTGAGGACTGGGATTCCTTTCCATAAAAAAATACTTTAAAATGTCTTATCTTTTTCTGAATGAGCCTTTAAAACAGGGCCCAGTATCTTGGATCAAGACTACAGGACAAGAAAAGCAATGTGTTCCTCACTCATTCAACCAAGAATAAAGTAGTGTCCCTTCTTGTAATTCACGGGTTCAGTAACTTTCAACAAAGCATAGGAATCAAACACTAACTACAGTGCAGTTAGATTACTGTTCTGGTATCCCATTGTTGAACAACAAACTTATGAAGATATTGAATTAAAACTGGAAATCTTTCTTAGAATGAAATAAGAAAAGGTCACACTTTCAAAGAAAGAAAAATATCCATTGTACATTTAAGTATTGATTTATGCAGGGACACTGTACTGAAATCCCTTTGATTGGATTTTTCTCCCAATATTCTGTGTTACAAAACCAAAAATGCAAAGAGCTTTGAACGCAAACCATGGTGACAGATCATTTGTAGCCAAGAAAAGAATCAAGTATTTACCTTAGTGAAAAACAAATAAACAAACAACAACAGAAAAAACAGGTATCCAAGCATATGAAACTCCATTTTACAAACACAGCAGAGAAACTTAACCTTACATCAGAGAAAATGCAGAAATCTGAATTTCCTCCAATAATTAATATAGGTATGAAGTGCTACCCTATGGATTTTCTAACTTGATTTTTTTAAAATAAATCATGTAGACAAGACTATCTTTGTTTTATTAGATAGTACTTTATGCCATAATAAACTGGGATATAAAACTCAATTACTGTTAATAAGAAATGCAATTTTATATTCTCATTTTACTTTGAAATTCTGATACTGCCCTTTATAGTTTAAAATTTATCCCTTTATAAATAAGTATTTTATATGACTTATATGATATACAAGGTTGAATTTTGAATCTATGAAGACAAATTTAGAATGTTAAGCCATACACAGCAGGTGACTATTATAGCCATATTTTGGTACAATCACACTATTGTGGTAGACCTTTAGGAATCTTCACTATTTCTGAAACACTGTCACTATCTTTTGTTTATATAACTAGTTTTTCTGTTTATCATTCTAATCTGGATAGATTATATATGTTTGAAATATATATTTGTAAGAAATATATATAACACCATTAATGTAAATACCAAATCCAAACATTAGAAATTATAAAATAAACTTTTCATAGAATTAAGTCAAACTGGAATGATTGACAAAGGTTGTCATAGTCTGCACAGCCATGGACATCACAGGAACATGGGAAAGAAGTTCATGGTAGACAGAAATGCAAGATTATGGCTTACAGAATAAATAGTTTTTATATATCATTAATCCAACTTACCAAATCCAAAGATTATTGCTTACAAAATAAAAGGATTTATTATTTTAATGAAATAATATGAAAATAAAATATTTGGAAAATATGATAATTTTATTTTTCTTTAAGCACTTATGAGAAATAAAAAAGAAAGGAAGGAAGAAAGGACGGAAGGAAAGAAGGAAGGAAGGAAAGAAAGGAAAGAGGGAAAAACAGAAGTGAGGAAGGAGGAAAATCATGAGGAGAGGAAAGAAGGAGAAAAAAATTAATTTGCTAAAATATTGTGATTAGTTAAAAATGTTACAAAAAACTATCAAAAATATCTTTTTAAATATTCCACTTTTTATTTATCCACTATTCAAAATTTAATTGCCACATACCAGATCTATTCACAGTAGTGATAATGATGAAAGAATTGGTCTCCTTGCAGCCTGTTGGGAATGCTCACACAGAAAAATTTTTTTAGTTTATTCTAATTTATATTTGACTTATGAGTCAATTAAATTAAGATTTAAGATAAGCAATCTTGCAGAGAATGCTAATATAATGCAATCATCTTTCAGATTGCTAATTATAACACTACAGATTTTTAAAGGCAAAAGGTATTCATATATTCTAACACTATTGTTGACGTAAGTTGAACTTCCATGCCGCGTACCACGCCCCCGTGTCTGCGCTCTGTGCTCTGGCACCCAGTTTGCGCGTTTTGGGAAAGGGGGCTGGAGGTTAAAATACACAGACACACACAGACAGAGAGACAGCGACATGGGTCATCCTTGAATTCCCCAAGAATGCCTCCTTTATTGTGTTCAGGGGCAGATTATATAGAGATAGTCATGCCCCATCCAAACCCACCAGAAACCACTCTCCTGCCATCAGGAACTCCTGAAGGTCTCGTGCTCAGAGCAGCTGTAGGCACTCAAATCAGGGGATTACAAGAAATTCAGGATCTGGGGTCTCACTACTCCCAACACTTCTATTCAGTCAATCAAGGTGTTTTAATGAGTATCCATATGGCTACAATAGGCATCACCCAATTCAAAACAAAAGACAGAGAGCACATCACTAGTTACCTCAGCATCCAGACAAACTACTCACACAATTAAATAAAACTCTGTTGTTAAATGGAAGAACTGAAAAATCTCTCTATGTCAAATATTTGTTTATTAAGAAAACTTAGATTTGGATTTAAGAAATTTTTGACTAAAACTTCTTTCTTTTCCTAATTATTTTCTTTACTAAATCAATGAAATAGCATTCATTAGAGAATAGTGACTCTGTTTCTCTTAGAAATTTTTGACAGCATCTGTGAATTGTACAACATCTGTGAAGTTGTTCTTAAATAATGCTATACAGCGCAACATTGCAACAAACACCCAAACTAGAAAGCTGTTTTTTTCATGATGGTACACTTTCTTTTTGAATTAATGTTATTGATTCATGTGGATTGATAGATACAAATTATTTCAGTTTGTAAATACCATGTAAAGTAAGCATTTAAAATTCAAGATTTTTAAATTAAACCAAGATAATTTTGTAATGTACATTCTCAAAAATACTTGAAATAATAGTACATAGTAGTAATCCTTAATTATTCTATGTGTAATGTCAAGAACTTCTATCTATTAAAACCAATAAACACAATATCAGAGCATAATCAAAGCCTATTAAACTTGATAATAATATCAGTGTGTCATATAGTTAAGTAGCAATTTAGTAACATCTTAAGAAACACTTAGAGGTGTCAATTGCTCTTCAAGGGCCATTTTTATGCACTCTTTCTCTGGTTACTTGACCTTTTGATTTATAGTGAATAATAAACGTGGATAAGTGAAGACTTGTCATGTAAATTAGCAAATGAATTGCCTACATGTATGAAAAGAAAATAACAAAAATCCTGTGGTTTGACTCTACCTGGTTACCCTGACACTGTGCAGAAGGTTCAAGCAATTTATAGAAATTCACTATTTTCAGTTTTTTATTGGCTTTTATCGTGTTGATCACATACTCAGGGAATATGATTCATGCAGATATTACATTTCATATGGATCTTGTTCTAGAAGAACAAACACATACAGATTTATTTAACATAGATATGCAGATACTTAATAAAATGTTCCAATCTTATTTCATTTCTAAGAAAATTTTGCACTGTATGGAAAAGTTTGCTTTTGCCAGCTTTTTATTTCATACTACAGTCAAATAATTTATAAAACTTCAACTTTTAAAATTTATAAATGTTTCTTTCATATTTGTCTAGTATCAGAAAATGATTTCATCGTTTTGTGTGATATAGTTAAATTTATCTGTAGGGCTGATGTAAATTCTCTGAGACCAAAATCACAATAATCAAATATTATGGGGATTTTGCAGTATACAAAAGTGTGATTTAAATAAATTTCAGATTTCTGTGTGTGTTTGAGTGTGTGAAGTAGCAGCCTGTCTCTGGCCTGATACATTTGAGAAACATGACGTCATTTAACAAGAAGTTTGTCTTTTGGGCTAATCTGACTGGCTCAGAAACCTGTAGGACTTGCTTGTCTGTCTCCTCCCCTCGTATTTGTTGTAGTGCTACCTCTAAAGTGATGATCTTAGGTGTTATAAGAAAGCAGGCTTACGAATCCAGGAGAGACAAGTCAGTAAGCATCACACTTCCATGATCTCTCTATGAGCCCCTGCCTCCAGATTCCTCGAGGCTCTGAGCTTCTGTTTTGCTCCCATCATTAGACTGTGTTTCACAATATGGAAATCCAACTATTTTCTCCTCAAGTTGCTTTTAGTTCTGGTGCTTCATCAGAGCAATAGCAACACTTAGACTGTAAAGCCTTCTTCAGGGTTGGTATGAGAATGTTGACAGTGTGTGCAGAAATTGTCTACCGCATATTTTTCTAGCTAGATGTTTACATCCCAAAACTTCTCCCCATCAGAGACTTCTCTTACTGACATTAGTGAAATTTACTTTTTTTCCAGTTGTATATAATAACCCTCCATTTTGTCAATCTGTACATAATAACCCTGTATACAGTAATCCTGCCTCCTTGCTCAACTTTATATATTGTACAGGTTGAGTTCCCTGGGTCCTACGGATTCTCTATCAAAGAGCCTAATCTGATCCCTGCCTTTCTGTGCCCACCTGTCTGTCTTCTCTTCATTCCCTCATGCCCCTCATCTGAGTTTAGAGGCCTTCTCTGTGCAAAAACAAGACAGGTGCTAAAATTCTAGTTTATCTAATTTTAACATATATACTAAATTTAATATCTACATCAAAATTGTAAATGAAGATGGTAATAACAAAAAGATGAAATTCTTGACTGTATTATTCATGTTCTGATTCACATAAAATAATTTCACAGAATAAACAGAGGATTTCTTCAGCAGTTAGATATAGAAAATTTTATAAATTGTCATTTTTCATGAACACTCAGAAAATTATCATCTTGTGACTTTCTGCTCAGGTCAAGCTAGATCATTCATTCCTTATTTTTTTTTTAAATCTTTTGCAAAATAATATTAGGTAAGCATTATAATGGTTGTTATTCCCCAAGCACACAACTGGTCAAATTTTCAAGAACAAGTGACTGTGGAGGAAAGTAGTCAAACACAAATGAGAAATCTATGTCATTCCTCCTCCAGCTTTTCTGGGACCATTGAGAAAGGGGTGGTGGGATGTAGTAGGAGGAGGCCACTTGTTGGTTTCTGGCCACTTAGCCCGAAAATAATCACATTGAAACTGTTAATTAAATCATTGCTTGGCCCATTAGCTCTAGCTTCTTATTGGCTAGCTCTTACATATTAATTTAACCTATTTCTATTCTTCAGTGTATTGCCACATGGCTGTGGTATACCAGCAAGTTTCAGTATGGCTTCTGTCTTGGGCAGGGCTAAATGGCTTCTCTCTAACTCAGCCTCCTTTCTCCCAGCATTCCATTTAGTTTGCCCTGCCTAGCTCTGTTCTATAGCTGTGCTATAGGCCCAAAGCAGTTCCTTTATTAACCAATGATATTCACACCATACAGAGGGGAATCCCACATCAATGGGATGATTTGAAGAACTGTAGATTTGGGATGACCAGAGCAAATCTGTCTTCTGAGTGTGCCAGGACTTCTGCACTCATGAATGCACAGCAGCTGTGGTTACGAGTCTAACATCTGTGTAAGATCATTCCAGTCAACATTCTAGCATGGAGCGGAATGGAATTCACCAGCCTCCGCTCCTAACTCAGGACCTTTAAACAGTCAGTGGCTGCAGACTGAGGGGTAATCAGTTTTAGATGTAGGCACGACTTCAAGAAGATCAGCCAAACTCCTGTTGATGCCATCATATTCAGAAGTATATAAAGTGAACAAATCATATTCAGTGGATTATTAAGTTATAAAAATAAGGTACAAAATTGATACCATAGTGATGTGTTGGCGAAAGTAAGAAAAAAGACTGAGAAGAGCTTGGGAAAATGTATTCAAAACTAAAAGCATGAAATACCCAAAATTAAGAAAAATATTAATAAAAGACATAAAAAATTCATTCTTCCAGTTTTTTATTAAAAAAAAACCCTTTTCAATATTTACCAGATAGTTTTATTTATCTCCCATTTTAAGTCCATGTTCACAAGTTTAAAAATGGAAATTCATTGTGAATAGAGATTACTAACATCTTGTGGAAGCTTGCTCTGTTAAAATAGAAGATAGGTTTCTGGCATTTAGAAATATAAATTTCCTTTTTTTAAAGTGATGCATATTTTATGTGTGCTACTGTAATAGACTACTACAGATTGAAGTATATATATGTATCAGAAATGTGTCCTCTGGCAGCTCTGGATATTAGCAAATCCTGAGTAGAGATTTTGGAAAAATTTTCCTGACGAGGATATCTTCCTAAACTCACCTCCCTCAAAAAATACAGACATTTATTGTCTTGCTTATTTCTAAATTCATAGTTGCCTATCAAACCATGATATATAAATGCAAATACTTAAGTGTTGAATTTGTTTTAAAATCAATGTTAAATAAATACTTTCTTATGGTGTATATCAGAGAGCAAAATGTTCTCAATACATAAATATATTTACAAAACTTGTATCTGTGGTTATTTTATGAGAAAAAAAATAGAGCTACAAGGGTTGGTGGTCTTTGAATATTTCTCAACTGTCATTTATAGTTCTTTAAGAATCCAAATATTCACAAAAATTTAGCATACATTAAACATTCAGAATTTAAGAAAAAAGGCAATACAATATGAAATATATTTTGCAAGATGTTTTACTGAAGTTGTTACAAATTTATTTTAAAAATCTTTGCTCTCAAATTCTTAATCTCTGGTTGCAGGAAAGATTGTCTACATTCCTGTCCAACATCCTTCATTTATTCAAGTACATTTATGTGCATTAGTTTATCAGAACTAATATCAGAATGTGGTTAAAGCTGGGGAGACAAGATTCTTCTTTCCTTATAGACCAAATTATGTGTCCTTACTAACTGACATTATCATGTGAAATAAAACCTGATAAGCAAACCTACCAAGTAAGTATAGAAATCTAACAAGTCAAGTAAACAATAAAAGAAATGTAATGTTTTCAGTTTCTTACAGTCCAACAAGTAGGAATTTTCTTCTAACTTTTACTTCATTTATTCTCACAGTTCTTGTACGTTCCACAGATTTTATTGAGAGTAAATATGTTTGTCAGCTAAAGTAAATATCATAATACTACTTTTCTACATGAGATATTTGTGGGGTGTGCCTAATACACAGTCACATATGTATATTGAATATTAATAAGATATATGCAAGACTAATTTTCATTTTTTCTATTCATCTTTAAAGCTCCCCCTATTAAAAACAAGCCAGGAGAGACAGAAATCCCTCCCTCACTGAAAGTATGGAAGTTCCAAGTATTTTTATTTTTTACCACTTTTGAAACTGAAGGTTCCTGACAGGAAAACTAAGATTAGCTCTAATATACATTGAAACAAAAAAGTTTTGATTTGTAGTTTTGACTTGCCAGTACAAATCTATATTTGTAAATGATTATTTCAAGCACTATGCTTTCTAAAACTTTTAAAAACTTCCTAATAAATGATATACCGAGCATTGAGTGTCAGCTATGGATTCACCTCTGAGAATTGAATAAATTATAAAAATATTTATAGAAGAAAAATCACACAAGGTAAAAATTTTTAACTTATGGTTAAAGACACAGAAGAAAATATCTTTGGACCACCTCTGTTTTTTTATTGTGTATATATGGATTTTGCAAAAGTTTCTACAATGATTTTAAACCATTTCTTCCTAAAATCATGAAAACAAATATTGTGACCCACACAGTAATCATACATAGAGTTTGATGATTTCATACAAGCCTGCAGACTGTGTTGACTTTAAAAAATAATGCTGTTTTGAAGAAAATACTTTGGTTACAATTTCAGATAGCAGTGATTGAATGAGTAACAGTGAAGCAAGACAGAATTTATATTATCAACACATTGGCTCTTCATTAAGAGTCATCAGTAGGAATCTGGAAAGTGATTTTGGAGAACAGTCACTATCCCACTGAATTTTTATTTTTTATTCTTCTTATCGATTATTGTATTCTTATATGTATTGATAATTAAAAATTATTGTATGTTTTTTGAGGCAGGTCTTCTATCTATAGCACTGATGATGGTCCTGGAACTCTCTGTTGTCCAGGCTGGTCTTGAACTCAGAGATATTCCCAACACTGTCTCCTGAGTGCTGGGATAAAGGATGTGCCCTACCACCACCTGCAATTCTTACATTCTGATAAACACCTTTGTATCAGATCACATGACCTGTGTATAAAAGTTACACTATAGGGACTGGAGGGATGACCCAATGGCTAAGAGCACTTAGAACTCGTGGAAGATTCAGGTTTGCTTCATTCCTAGAGCTCATATCAAAGGGCCCATAAACTCCTTTTATTCCTGTTCTAGGAAATCCAACACTTCCTTTTTCTTTCCATGGGCACTCGCACATATGTGGTATAAATACAGACACACACACAGACACATACACACACATATACAAGCTTGTTTGTAAAATTTGTATTGTGAAGGCGCTGGAAATTTAGTGGAAAGTTGTGTACAAAAATGATCCTTAGGGAAAATTTGAGTATATGAATAACCAATGACATTCTGTACGTCTGACAACAGGATACAATGATAACCATATAGGAAATAAAAATCATCCCAAATACATTATTTTAAGTTAATAAAAATTAATCATTAACTAATATGTAATATTCATAAAAAGAGAAGCCCAGGGAGAAAGAAATAATTTTCACAAAGAAAATCCTAACTCATAATAAATATTTAACTCAGTGTCTGCGGTTGTCACCACAAAACCCACTTCATTGAATTACAGTATTTATTTAAGATCAAAATATTAAAAATGCATAATTTTTATGTTGTTTGTAACTTGTAATTCAACCCCATAGATACCATTTTAGAACATTTTAGTATCAGGCATGAGGTTTTTACAAATAAGACTTTTTTTGATGAAATATAGTCATTATTGTATTGATTTTGTTAATGTAGTTCAACAATGCATTCACATGAGTAATTTTAAATCCAAGAAAAATTATTTGCTACTGAATTGCATTTGTCATATTCGTTCATAGTTCTCACTTAGCATTCAAACAATATATAATATCATTTTTCCTGTATTTTTTTTCTGTTTTGGGCATTAGTAAATAAATACACTCTTTACAGAAAGTATTGATAAGGAGTTTCAGCCCCTTTATTACACAGGGCAGTGGAAAAAACACAAACAAAAAATAATAAGTAACCAATGTTACGTGGATATAATTGCTGTGTAGAAATATGAAGCAGAAAAAGTAAAAGAATTCTGTGGAGGCTTCAACAATATTTTAAACAATATGGTGAGAGAAACATCTGCCTGCCAAAATAACATTTGAAAAGAAGCCTTAATAAGGTGAAGGCGTGTACAGGAAGGTCTTTGGTTTCCAGGGCAATAGTCACCTCAGCATAAAGAGAGCCAGTAGAAAGGCTCCAAGGCATGTTTTTAGTGTGTGAGGGTTTCCAGGACTGAAAGGAAAAACAATTTGAATGCAGAGCTCATTAAATTGCAGTCCCCAATTGGGGAAATCTTACGAGTACTCAGTGTGTTTATTTTTTAGCTTGCTTATTTGTTTTCCTCCCTATCTTTTGATTTTATCATGAAATCTGTCATAACTCAAGACTTCTATTTAAAGTTTGCATTAATACTACTGTTTGAAGGTTAAAGAGATGTCCTCTGACTTCCTAATTAGTGCTCTGGCTTCAAAATATTCAAAATACATCTTTAGATAATTATTAGCATATGTTGAGTATCCAGGATATTTGATGATAAAACATGTATATGTCTCATTATATATATAATTATCAGCATACAGCATATTATGTTCAACTTTATGCTATTTTTCTTATCATTGTGCTGAAATACCTAGAAGAAGAACCTTAAAAGTAAAAAGATCTATTGTGGCTTTCAACTTGAGAAAGAAATGTTATTTTCCTTTCATCAAATAGAATAATTTGCAGAGAGAGTCGTCAGATCACTAAGAACGTAGCCATAAGCAATCCTGTGTAATAATGAAGTGCACTAGATGCTAAGTGATGGTTTAATTTAAAATTAGCCACACAGTGGCCAAATTATCATCTAAGTAGCTATTAGTAGAGTTATTGCTAGATTAGTGAAATCATGGCTGCCATACCTTCTTGGTTTAAGACATGTGGATTTTTATGTAGTTACACTTTTTAAAATGTTCATTTGATTATTTTACATTGCTACAGCAGTTATCCATCCCTAGTTCCTTCCCCATGTCCCCTCTGTTCCTAACCCCCAAAGCTCTCAACTTCCAGTTTTGTTTATGAAAGGGAAGGCCTCCCACCCATATCAACAAAATGTAGCATATCAAGTTGCAGCAAGACTAAGCACTTCCCCTTGTTAAGACTGAACAAGGCAACCCAGTGTGTGGAATAGGCTTTGAAGAGCCTGCAAAAGAGTTAAATATAGCCCCTGCTTCTACTGTTAGGAGTCCTTTAAGGCAAAGCTACACAACTGTCATATATATGCAGAGGGCTTATGTCAGTCCCATGTAGGCTCTCTGGTTGATGGTTTAATCTCTGTGAATTCTGAGTCCAGGTTAGGTGATATTATGTTTTTTTTTTTTTTTTTTTTTTCCCCGATGTCATTGACCTCTCTGACTCGTACAGTCCTTCTGCCCACTCATCAGCACGATTCCCAGGGCTTGGCACAATATTTGGATGTGGATCTGTGAATCTGTTTTCATCAGTTACTGGATGACAAGTGGGTTAGGCATCAATGTTTGAGTATAGCACAGCTGATAAAATCAGGAGACAACTTTCTTAAATAAACACCAATAGCACAGATACTAAGGTGGACAATTAATAAATGGGACCTCATGAAACTGAAAAGCTTCTGTAAGGCAAAGAATACTGTCATTAGGACAGAAAGTCAGAATACAGAATGGGAAAATACCTTCACCAGTCCCACATCTGACAAAGGACTGATTTCCAAAATAAGTAAAGAACTCAAGAAACTAGACATCAAAACAACAATTAATATAATTTTTAAAAAAAAATAGGGTACAAATCTGAACAAAGAATTCCAAAGAGAAGAATCTCATTTGACCAAGTAACACTTAAAGAAATGTTTGCCATATTCAGCCATTATGGAAATGCAAGTCAAAACAACTCTGAGATTTCATCTTACATATTTTAACAAGGCTAAATGAAAAACTCAAGTGATGGCTCACGCTGGAGAGAATATGGAGCAAGGGGGACACTCCTCATTGCTGGTGAGAGTACAAACTTGTACAGCCACTTTGGAAATCAATATGTAGTTCCATTTAAATTATAGTATTAAAACCATGTAAGCTATAGTAGTGCTTAATTAGTATTTGAAAGCTCTTAGGAATTTTGTGACATAAATCGGTGAGCAAAATTTCTGACTATACAAGTGGAGGATCAGGGTTTTATCCCTGAAACCCGCAGTCCAATCCCATTTCCCTCTACATAAGGAAGAAGAAGAATGAGAGGAGGAGGAGGAAGAGCAGGTGGAGGACATGAAGGGAAAAAGTAGGAAGGAAAAAAGCAGAAAGAAAATGTTATAAATATTGGGAAATCTTATATTTCCTTTAAATAATCTTTCGTCATATTGTTTTTTTTTTTTTTTTTTTTTTTTTAATCATCTTACGAACCTATGTTGGATGGTAGAATTTTTGCTGAGGAGATAGAACGCACATATCTCTATTATTCCAGGAAAGTAACATGTGACAGAACAAAGAAATGATTCCACCAAATTTTATATTTTTGCACAAATGAGATTCCATGGAGGTTACTTGCAGGGATATGCATGAGGAATTAATTACAGGCAAGGTAAATCAAACACATCTACATTACAGAAAAAATAAACCTACGTGTAACCCTAGATTTTGGAGCAAATTTCCAGATATCCCTACAGACCCATGAGATCTCTTATCTCAGCATGCGGCTGCACAGAAGCTCCTCCATCAGCATATTTTGTTGTTTTTCTATAGAGCTGGAGAGGGCCTTTTTGAGCACCTTCTAAGTTCCTACTCCCAAACACGTGATGTTTTTGCTTTCTTAAGGAGTTGCAAAAGTCTCCTCTTCCTTCTGGAAGGTATTAATAAAAGTGTGCCCCATAGCCTCAGAGGGAGTGGCACTATTGGGAGGTGTGTTATTGTTGGAGTAGGAGTGGTTTAGTTGGAGGAAATTGAAAACAGGGATTAGGCTTTGGTGTTTCAGAATCTCAAGCCAGGCCCACTGGCAGTCTCTCTTCCTGCTATCTCCCTATCTGGATGTAGAATTCTCAGCTCTCTCTTCAGTACCATGTCGACCTGTATGCTATCTTGCTTTTATGTTTTCACTATGATAATGAATTTAACCTCTGAACTGTAAGCCAGCCCAAGATTAAATGTTTTCCTTTATAACAGTTTCTGTTTTCTTGGTATCGCGAGAAAGCCCTAAGACAGAATGTTTAGGCTTCAGAGGAACTAGCTACTTCAGAAACTGCTGCTTAAAACTTGGTTTACCTGACAACTTTCCTTTCTTTAGATTGATGCACTAACTGTTTTCCAGATAGCTTTAATTCTCCCTAGTGACAGTGGGAATCAGGGAAAACCCATCTGGAATCCACTTTACCAAGGTATTTTTCAGCAGTTGGAGGTTGTGAACAATGGTTACACACAGTTTTCTCCATAGCTGTCTTTTATTTCACCCCCTATTTTTTATTTACCTAATTCCATTGACATATGGAAAGACCCAATCTTTATACATGGAAAGAAAGTACGTGAGGTCAGAAGAGAAAGAGAAATTGATTGCTATAGAAGTAAAAGGTAGGCTGGCTGGTAGTGGTACATACCTTAAATCCCAGCAGTCGGAAAGTATAGACAGTCAGCTCTCTGTGAGTTTTAGGCCAGTCTGCACTAAAGAGTGCATTCCAGGAGAATTATAGGGACTTAAAAAACCATAATAATAATAATAATAATAATAATAATAAGAAGAAGAAGAAGAAGAAGAAGAAGAAGTAAAAGGTAGTGACCCTGCCCCCTTACTCAATGTTGAGGTTGAGTTAAAATGAAAGACTCCAAAACCTGAAAAATTTCAATAGTAAATTTAAAAGATCAGAGTTTTTAAGAGATATGAATGATTCAAAAGGATAATAACACACATACCATAGCACACACACATATATATATGTGTGTGTGTGTGTATATAATACAGATAATTTTCATAATATAAAATTAATTCTTAAGTATATTGTTTGTTCAGAAAAACATTGGGTTTAGCTCAACAATGACTTAATATCCATTATGTCATTATATTTCTTTAAAATTTCTATATTATCCATACATGGGAAATCACTGTGGAATGTTTTACTTACGCGTTTTTAAAATCTGGATAATTTTCTCAGCACAATGCAATTTTGAAATTATTACTATATTATTTTTTCATGTTTATGATGTCATGATATGTGCAGAGGCATTGGGAGGCTAGAATTGGAAACTGGATATCAACAGAGAAAGCTCAGTTTTTCTCTGACTTAGTCCCTTAAGGCAGTCTCTTATTTAAAAAAAAAAAAAAAAGCTTTTTTTTTCATCTATAGCAGCTGACTAGCAAGCTTCTGGGATTTGCCTATCTTCTTCAGTCAATGATGATGATAGGGCAATAGACAATCCAAGAAATTTTCCAGTATTACATATTTGCCTTCCAATATTTTAGACTTTTCTTTCTAATACAATTTTGTCCATATTTATATAATTAAGAAAGGTCCTCTTTAGATATCAGGCAGAATTTAATTTGTTTAACTAAACTGAACCCCTGACATGGCCTGCGGCATCCAGAAAATCCCAACTCCTCCTAACTTTTATTCCGTCGCATTTTGTACATTTTCGTACATATTCTCTACACTCTTGTTTTTAATTATTTTTTTGTTCCTGGCTCATAGAGACTATATGTATTTCTTCTTCATAAAATCCTTCCCACCAGTCCTCGTTGGCTCAGTTAATTTTTCTTTAGTGTTTGGATCTCAGCCCAGAGAGTATCAAGTCTTAAAAACATTTTCTAAGTGATTCTACCCCTTTCATAAATGTTTATCTTCTTTTGAATGTATTCTATGATACCTTTGCTTTCCTTAAATATAAACCTGTATCTTTAACTTTTAATCTTATCTTTCCCTCATGTTCTGTAAACTAAGTTCAAGTTAGAACCTGCAAATATATTCTATATAATAAATCTATCTGAAAGCAAATTTTAAACACTTTAATATCAGGATATGTTAAGTCATTGTGTCAGTATGTTAATTAATATGTAAATTTAAGTACACTCATATAATTATGCCTGCATGGGAAATATTGATATATGACCTAAGCAGATAATAAGAACCATTCTTTACTGTGCTCCAGAAAAATATCTGATATTGATTTGTTTTTCTGGACATTTACATAACATTGATAAGAAATTTATGTGAAATATTTCACCTTTACAGTAGTCTGAAACTACTTATGAACCTAATAAATACAGATTGAGTTTTTATCTTTTAGAGTCCTGCTTATCCAGAAAATAATGTAAAATAAGTCGGAAATGGAATAATTCTGCTTTTAATCAAGTGAAAATGTGGTTATAATGAGCTTTCCATTCTAATACAAGAGGAGGAGCTTAGTCTTACTTCAGCCTAATATATTCTACTTTGTTGATACCCATGAGAGGCCTGACCCTTCTGAACAGAAGGAGAGGAAGAAAGTATGGGAGGGAGGTTGGAGGAGTGAGGGAATAGGCAGAGAGGATGGAGAAAAAACTTTGGTTAGGATGTAAAATAATTAAATATTTTCAGATTATGAGACTGACATGCTTGCCACTGCATTAAAAGAGTTTCAGAATAAATAAATGAATGGATGAACAAATAAAATTCAAAAAAGAGAAAAAGAAAAGACTGGATTTAAAAAAAAAGAATGATTTATAATGAATTACCTTGACTCAAATCTAGTAAGAATAGTTCTTATAATAAGATGGAGATAGCATAGTGAGAAGAAAAGTGTGTTAAAACAGGAATACAGAGGAAAAATAGTCATCTGAAGATGGAAATGACACCGGAGATAAACCAGATTTGCAAGCAAGAATGATGGGGCTCCTAGTAGGTGGGCAGGAAAATGCTCCCCAAGTAGTCAAGAAAGAAACATGGCTCTGCCATACATTGGACTTCGGGCATGGGGCCTCTGTAACTGTGAGGTGATGATTTACATTGTTTGAACTCACTCTGCAATGCTTCATCACGGCAGCTCCAGGGAAAACTCAGATATTTGTTGTTAAATAGAAGAGAACAAAGTAGTATGTTAATCATATCAGCGCACAGGTAAAACAGTATGTGTTATGAAGAGAAGTCCCATTTTACCACTTTACTGTTCTCAATATTTACACACTAAATAACAGTCTTATCAGTTCTATGACAAAAAGGAAAAGGAATGAGCTAAAATAAAATTATTGCTGTTTGGGGAATGCAATTTTAACACAAATTTATATATTTCAGTGTAGTATTAAGTAAATACCATGTGCCCACAGGCCATCTCTGCAATCAAAATAAATAAAGCAAGTTGTAAGAATACTAGTGGAATACTTAGAGGGATCAAAAAAGAAATTGCAGACTCATAGTCTTCTGCAAAATAAGAATTCTTTTATGGCTGCCTTCTCTATTCTGCAATGTCAAAGAACTTTGGAGCTTACTTGCCATGTTTAGAATTTTTTTTCCTTTTTTTTGGTAAATTGTAATCTCTCAGTCTAGAATTTGCTTGCCTTCTACCTAAATAAATATACTCAAAATTTAATTAAATTTTCAAATTTAAAAAAGTTATTTATTATTTATTCGTTTATTTTACATTCCAACTACAGTTTTCCCTAACCCCTCTCCTTCCAGTCTCTCTCCTCCCCTCCCCTTGGCCCCACTCCCACTCCTTCCTATGCTCCACTTCTTCTTTGTTTCTATTCAGAAGATACAGTCCTCCCGTGGATATCAACAAAGCATGCATAAATTGCAGTAACAAATGTTGCACCTCCCCTTGTATTAAGGCTATGCAAGGCAATCCATTATGAGGAATAGGTTTCCAAGTGCCTCAACCAATTCTACTATGGTTATGACTGTGGGATAGTGTCTTTATTGCTGACCAAGGAAGAGGGCCCAGGGCCCATCCCACTCTGATCCACACTATCCCTGGAGAGTTGCCATGAATGTTGTATAAAAATGATGTCTGAGCATGAACTAGGGAGAGCAAGGCAATAAGTAGTGTTACTTCAGACTCTCAGCTTCAGTACTCACTTCCAGGTTCCTAAGACAAACCTTATGCAATCTAACCCTTCAAATGTGAAATAATTGAAATTACTTTTCATTTATTTGATTGTTTTTCCTCATTTAACGCTTTCTGGTTTTCTGAAAATCTTTCAGTCTTTCTCCTTTTCTCCTGCTCTTGAATACCTCCTGCTAGAAAACTTCACTTAGTACAAGCTACCATTTGGCTATCATATGCTCCTTTCAAATTCAAAATGTAAATAACAAATAGGAGAAGACTTTGATTATTTAGGAAAAAAGTTACTAAAATAATAAATAACTAAATATATTCCACTTAGTTTACACTGTAATTTTATTTATCTCAACTGTGTTATTCCTTTATGCATATAAGTAAAATGATTGTTAACATTGTATTTAAATGAGGATGTTAAAATTTCTGTTTCTTGGAAAACAATGCTAAATTTACAACTATGAAGTATCTCTCCTCTCTTGTAATTACATTAAGAAATAAAGAATTTGGCTGAGTGTGGTATGTCTCTATTCTTTCTCAGGTCTGCTTTACACAAATGCAGCCAACTGTTTTTCCCTGAATATGTTGCCTCTAATTTCTCTAATATAAATACGCTTGGGACTCTGATAATTGATGTCTAGAAATGACTTTTAGTGTTTGATATTTCTAAAAAAGTAATTTCTATATTGTAGGACCTTCAATTCAGTTTAGGAGTGCTGAGATACATTGCATAAAATGTGTTTACATGAATAGTACTGCATTAAAAAAATATAAAAATAATTCCACAATGATTTGGTTTTTTTATATATACCCTTTTAACATATATGAAAGAAGACCAAGATAGGAGTGATCAGCTAGTAAGCTGAGCACCCCATTCTCTAGGCCTTGGGTACCTGAGGCAAAAGGCCAGCCCCTCCCCCACCTGCCTCAGCCTCTCTAGCCAGCCAGCAGGCAAGCTTCATGCAGGTAGCAATCTTCTTATGGATTGGACCTTGTAAGCTACAAGGCCCACTCTGCCCCTAACCCACCCATCCCCTGCAATCTGAGAGGAACTCTGAATCACAGTCTGTAATTGCACACAGGGGACCAATACCCTGCAGCTGCACACAGATGACCTGAGATACAGACAGTAACTGCCCAGAGTAGACTAAGAGCAGTTCTGTAAGACACAGACAGCAACTACAAAGATTGGAATAAAAGGCAAAAACACTGCTGGCACCAATTGGAGAAAGAGATGGGTAAGTGCCAATGCAAAAATTTATTCAACAACCTAAAAAGCAACATGCTAACACCAGAACCCAGTGTTCATACAACAGTGATCATCCTAAATCAAAATAAGCAGAGGAAAATAATCTTAAATATAATTTTATGAAGCTGATAGAGACCCTTATAGAGGAAATGAAAAATTTCTTTAAGGAAATGGAGGTAAAGACAAACAACCCCAGACACTAATAGTAGAAGACTTTAGCATTACACTCTCCCCAGTGGACAGATAAATCAGACAGAAAGTTAACTGAGAAATAAGAGAACTAACAGATGTCATGACTCAAATGCACTTAACTGGCATCTATAGAACATTTCACCCAAACACAAAAGAATATACCTTCTTCTCAGCACCACATGGAATCTTCTCTAAAATTGACCACATCTTGGTTACAAAGCAAGCCTCAACAGACAAAAAGATTGTAATAACTTCCTGTATGGTATCAGATCGCCATGGTTTAAAGTTAGAATTCAACAACAACACAAATGTTAGAAAACCTACAAACTCAGAGAAATTGAACAGGGCTCAATGAAATCATCTCTCAGTCAAGGGAGCAGGAGGAGGGAAGAGAGTGGGAAATGTATTTGACATGTAAAATGAGAAAAGATAGTTGTTTTTAATATAAAAAAAGATATATGAAAGATTACCGAATTTGGTTTTAAGTCGCCAGAGGTTGTTAAAGTAAATAAAATGAGACAAAATATTGTGATGATAAAATGGAATCTTTCAGTGATATTCATATTGTAGTGCTGGGCATAAAGAAAATGCACTCGGTAAATAATACATTTCACATATAACATTGAGTATTCATATTTTCATGGGTGCTTTAAAATCCTTTTACCTTTTCTCTAATCAAATTTTAAACTGGCTCCATCCTAAGGGCAAAATAACTTCTCACACACCTTCTTTCTTCATATGCATGTTTTTTTTTCTTTCTTCTCCAGAAAATCTATCCTTTTTCATGTGTGATGGTCATTTGGGAGGTCTCATGATTATGTATTCTTCTCATTCCCTTTATAATATTGTTCTCATTTTATCTTCTTTACCGCAACTCTGTGTTCAGAAATATAGTTGTGAAATACCTACCTACATTGTTTCTGTAGATGAGGCAATATACCTATGCACTTTTATTCTAAAAATCCTGTTGCACAGTCAAAATATTCAACAGATTATATATTAAAGATTGTTGCCAATGTTTATTTATTTCATTGTATTATGTTAATGCAGTTTCATTTTACTCATAACCTTTATGATTGTGGTATTTAAGCAAATGGAAATTAAACATAGGTGATTTTAGTATTCACTGGAACTTTCTCCTTGATGTAGGATTCCCTTCTCTATGTTGTGAATACTATTCCAAGAGATTGGCAGATGGAGTCAACTACTTAGGCCAGAGCAGGCTTGAGACAGCAAACTCCATAGGAGCATGAGTGGATCAAGACCAGGGTCATTTATGGAAACGGTTCTGAGTCAGGTACCTAGGGTGGAGAAGGCCCAAGACTACAAACTCCACAGGAACAGGACTGAACCAGTGACCTGGGCTGGAGCAGCCCTGAGACAGTAAACTCCACAGAAGCAGAAGCAGAGTAAACCCTGAGAGCATCGAGTGACCACCATGAACATGGAGTGACCAAAAGGGTGACTGGAACTGTGTCACTAGCTGCACCATGAGATGCAAGCATCTTAGCCTTGGCTCTATTGGTACCTGGAATATTGATCACCAGAATCACAGACATCCCCAACTACACCAATCAGATGAAAAGATGAGTAGACAAGGTAAGAACACATGCAACACCACAAAGAACAACAAGACGCCAGTAAAAACTAATGACCCTACAAAAGCAAAACTTGAACAATCAAATATAGATGAAGTAGAAGAAAATTACCTAAAGAATAACTTCAGGAGAATGTCTGAGGTCGTTAAAGAGGAAATGAAAAATTCTCTCAAAGAAATGGAGGAAAAGACAAATAAAAAATTGGAAGGCATCAACAAATCCCTTAAAGAAAATCAAGAAAAAGCAATCAAACATTTGAAAGAAACTATTCAAGACTTGAAAACTGAAAGAGAGACAATAAAGAGAACACAATCCGAGGGAATTGTAAAAACAGAAATCATGTGAAAACGATCAGGAACCACTAATGCAAGCATAAACAGCAGAATACAAGAGATGGAAGATAACTGAAGTGAAAGAAAACATTAAATCTAATAAAAGATTAACAAAAATTATTCAGGAAATACATGGGACACCATGAACAGACCAAACCTAAAAATAATAGGTATAGAAGAAGGAAATCATGTTCAACTCAAAAGCACAGAAAATAAATTTTACAAAATCACAGAAAAAAACTTTTTCAAACTAAAGAAAGATATGCCTATGATAATGCAAGAAGCTTACAGAACACCAAATAGACTGGATTAAAAAAAAAAGAGGTCACCTCACCACATAATAATTAAAATACTAAACATACAGAATAAACATAGAGAATATTAAGAGCTGCAAAGGAAAAAGGCCAAGTAACAAATAAAGGCAGATCTATCAGAATTACACCTGACTTCTCAATAGAGACAATGACAGCCAGAAGGTCCTGATCAAACATTATGCAAACATTAAAAAAACAGGAATGCCAGCCCAGACTACTAGACCCACCAAAAATTTCAATCTCCATAGAAGGACAAATGTAAGCTGGTACTATTCCTTTGGATGTCAGTGTGGCAATTTATCAGAAAATTAGTACACAACCTTCCTCAAGTCCCTCAAGACCCAGTAATACCACTTTTAGGTATATATCCAAAGGATGCTCAATCATGCCACAAGGACATGTGCTTCATTTCAAATGTTGCCCTTGGCTTATGAAAAGTCTAGTGCTATCTGTAAGGCTAGTTAGAATTGTTTGTGTGCCATATTTCACTTATTGCGTGTAAAGTGTTCTGCCATCTAAAAAATAACATAGAAAAAATGTGTCTAATGATATATTAATAATAATAATGATAAATATATAATAGTGAATCATGTTGATTTTGAAATACAATATTTTCAGTGTTCTGATTAGTTCTAAGTAAATTCAATTGAAACAAAGAACACACAATGATATGTCAGACTAAAACAGTGATTGCACTAATACCTGATATCCAAGGGATTTCTGTACACAAAGAACATATTGTTCAATATTTCACCTGTCCTGAACACAGTAATTGAACTACAGATGAGAGAACATCATTTCAAGAACACTAGGCTTAAAGAAAACAACTCCATGTTGAAATGATTGTGACTACTTTGCATTAGCAATATTTTTGCTATATCTATACTTGGATAAAGTGTGAACGATCTTAAATATGTTGAAACTTAAATTTGCCCCATTTCTGGTGTTTGGGGTTTGTCATAAGAACATATGTTCATTTCCTCTCTTTCCTCACTACTAACTCTGCCTCAGAACCTATGGTTGATCAAAATTGAATGCAATTAATTCTTAACTACAAGGAAAGAGTTACATATATGATATTCAATTGCTTTCAATAAAATATAATTACCTACCACTTTGTTCTTTTTTGTTTAAAAATGAAATATTGTATTGATACTGATTTTAAATATTAGAATTCATTTTCAGTGCTACAGTGTTTCAGTGATATAAGCAATTAATTTTGTAGTTTCTCTTTTTCATATTGAAATATGATATTCAATTGCTTTTAATAAAATATAATTATCTACCTTTTTGTTCTTTTTTGTTTAAAAATGAAATACTGTATTGATACTGATTTTAAATATTAGAATTCATTGTCAGTGCTACAGTGTTTCAGTGATACAAGCAATTAATTTTGTAGTTTCTCTTTTTTATATTGAAATATGATAATTGCCTTAATTGGGTAAATTTTGCATGCAAATTTAATATTAATAAAATATTGTAGACAATTTATATTAATTATTTATAGCTTTTATTGTTTATGAAGTATTTTAGAATATATTATTTTGAAAAGCTTCAACATATTACTTCATATCAGTAATAAAGAAAGCCATTAGAGAGTTTCTACAATGCCTATAAAAATAAGGAAATATTTTTAAGTAAATAATGTCTTGTATATTATTCTTAAGTAAGTAATGCCTTATATATATTTATACATATGTTATTGTATATGTACATGATTGTACTCAATTGCATATAAAATGAATCACTTAAGTTAAAGTTTTTTATTACTGTATGCCTATTTAGAAGGCAGTAAAAACCTTTTTCTTCTTTCAAATTTTGTACATACTGGACTTTAAAGTTGTTTTAGAACCTTCAATTTATAATTTACAATGAAAACAACCTTAACATTAATTATAATTGAATTTGTTGATTTCTGGTATAATATACTCCCAGAATTTCTGTTCAAGGATTACTGAAAACTAGAGTGCTTTCTTAGGATTATATTTTTAACATTCATTTAAAGTGATTCAGTTGAGTTAAAACTGAACATTTTGACAGAACGTGAGTAGCAGAGAAAAACTGCTCACTCAACCCAGCTAGGAAATACTAAAATAGAATGTTTTGATGTTAATCTTTTTTACATTTTTTTTCATTTAAATTAATATGTCATCTAGGCTTCAGCCTACAGGACATTGCTGCCAACCTTAGTACTTCCATCCATAATAAATCTCCTCTAGTAATTAAGTCACAAACATAACCAGAGGTTTGTTTAATAATGTTTGAAGTGTGTCTCAATCTAATCAAGCTGACAGTTAAGATTAACCAAAAGAGTTGGCAGAGTTAGAGAAATGACACCTTGTTGTGGCTGCCAGGAAGCAGCATGTATCTATGAAGACATGCTTTCTCCTTTCTCCTTTCTCCTTCCTTCCATGAGAAGCTCTGGACTCTGAAATTGTGACACCCACACTCAGAGCTAACTTTTCCCCTTAGTTACCTCTCCTTTAGTTTAGTCAGCTCTCCACAGACCGGCTGCACAGGGCACTTCACTGTCAGTCATGTGTTGTTCAATCAGATCCAGGTGACAGTAAAGATGATTAATCTCATTGTGAATCCTTTGTGCAGTTATCTCTCAGTACCTCTAAAAGTATTTATCACTTCCCCATTAACTACACATAACATGTGTCTTTACTTTGAAAGATTTAAATTATAATACAATGAAAGTATTCTGTCTTGAATGATGTACATTTCTTCCATATTTCCTTTAAAATTATGTTTTCCAAATTAAAATTTTTCACATGTATCTAAGGAAGTTTTTTTATAGTACAAGAAAGAGAAAGTGAAGAAATATATTGTTGAACACAGCAGAGATTTTATTACAAACAGATCTTAAGATATTATTTCTAAAATACTATTGTAGCTGTTGGGAGGGGGCTCTTAGTAGTTAAGAGACTATTCTAGCAAACACCCTGGGTTTGGTTCCCAGGAGGAATATGATAAAAGTTTACATTTACCTGTAACATGAGAAAATCAATTAGTACACATGTATACAGGCAGAGAATACACACACACACACATATATATACATATATTACAAATGCATCTTTGATGTGACATAATTAACATGTGACATCCACACATTTAATGTATAGTATACTGTAAAATAAACCTTTTGTATATGATTAAATATGTATTGCTTTCATTGGTTTAATAAATAACTAAATGGACAATAGCAAGGCAGGAAAAGGTTAGGTAGGAGAGGCAGAATGAAAAAACACTGGAAATTATGAAGGTGGGGTGACCAGTCAGACACAGAGAAATTAGGAGATGAACATGCCCTGATGAAAACAAAAAGGTACCTCCATTTAGAAAAGAATAGTTAAGAATCATGTGTTAATTTAAGTTGAAAGAACTAGTTAACAATAAACTTAAGCTATCGGTTGAGCATTTATAATTAATAATAAGTGTCTGTGTGTTTGAGACCTGTATGGCAGGAATAAAGAAACCCTCCCACAGTAAAATGTGATGACCTCGGTCTTATGCATTGTATTAGTAACCATACTGTCATCATCAATGTTATGGGTATAGCTGCTTTCTTCAGAATTTTCTGCATGTTTTTAAAACTTACTCTTTTTGATTTTTGTTGTTTTAATAACATTAACACAAATACTGTCTTAACAAAATTTTAAGTGTTCATTGTAGTATATTTAACTATAGATATGAAGTGACACAATGATGTACAAAATATATTCATTTTGTGCTCTGAAACTCAAAAAAATGAAGAAAATCACCTGTATTCCATTATTCCATCATTCTAGTTTAAACTTGCAAGGGTCAAACAGTTTATAAAGCTGATTTATTGAAATTACATATGGTTGCCTTTCTGTGACTTGTTCCTTATAATTTTGGTTGTGAGTCTAGCCTTTAATGGATGAGCCATCTCTCCAGCCCCTGTGACTTGTTTTTTTATCATTTAGAATGTCTATTCATTTTCATATCAAATGTACTTATGTATCTCCCATCACCAGAATTAAAGCATAAAGACGTGGTAGAAATATAGGAAATGATATGAGCAAAGAAAAGAAACAAGACAGCTGGAATTATAGGTAGGGAACTATGAAGAATTCAAGTTGGTTGCTCTATAAATTTAGAATATAAAACAGAATTTGAAAGTAGACAGTTTCATATATCAATCTAAAGAAAAAAATAGCTTCTATTTTAACTGATAAGACAGACACTAAGTAGGAATCTATCAATGTACTTCAGAGGAGTTTAAATTTGATAGGTGTTTTGAAAGTCTGGTGTAATGAAGAGTTCATGTAAGGAATGACAATGGCTTAAATTAATGGATTTATTGGAACTGTGTGGATAATGGCTACAGTAACATAGAACACAGAATAACTTGGAGATATAGTGGTAAGAAATGAAGTGACATTGATTGATCATTTTGCTCACTAATTTGAAATCCTTCTATAGTTGTCACAATTTCACTTAACATTTTTTTTTTTTTTTTTTTTTTTTTGGATTTTTCGAGACAGGGTTTATCCGTAACTTTTGGTTCCTGTCCTGGAACTAGCTCTTGTAGACCAGGCTGGCCTCGAACTCACAGAGATCCACCTGCCTTTGCCTCCCGAGCGCTGGGATTAAAGGCGTGCGCCACCACCACCCGGCTTTAACATAAATTTTAATATCTTAATTTTGACCTAAAATAGTTTAGCCTTTCTATATTTTAAAATACCTCCTATTATGTAATGCCATTTCTGGTCCACTTGCTCCATCTAAACAATTTCCTCATAGTTTTTAACCTTTCATTTTCTTTTCCCTAAGTGCTTTTATCCAGACAATAAATTCACTCAAAATGTCCCTGCTTCTTATTCAACAACAATTTTCTCCATATCTGTGATGTTCCCAGTGAAATAACCCTTAACCCTTCTTCAGAAGGATGTCCTGATTTCCACATTCTCTATCTTATCATTAATTTTTAGCATTAGTTACTTTGTTTATATATCAAGTAACAAGTCAAACTTGTTGCTTTGTATGTGTATAATGCATATGGCTCATTATGTTGAGCGTCTCCTTTTTTCTATAGAACCTTTCCAGAAAATTATTCTACTTAAAACATTATGCATCAATCCTCTCTGTATTGTGGAACCCTTGTCTTTGAGAAGATATTAAATATGTTTCTTTTAATAAATTAGTAGCAAAAGAACCTAGACTTGTCTTCACATTTAGTAATACTAATTTTCTTGGAGTTAAAGACATGTTGTGTTTTTCCTACTCTTATATAGGATTTGTGTTCTAATCCCAAAACCCAAGATGGGTGGCTCACAAAAAAACTTTAACTAGTGCTTCACGGAATCTAACACTCTTTTCTGCCCTTCATGGTTGCCTACAGGGTTGGGATACACACACATAAACACAAACACACACACACACAAAGAGTATATTAAAATAAATATTTAAAAACAAAGAAATTCATGAGCTTGTAGAATCTTCAGCAGGTAAGTGTTCTTGATGTCAAAGCTGATGGTCAAAAAGCACACAGGGTGGAAAAAAAGAACCAACTTCTGATGATTGTACTGTGATTGTACCCCCACTCCATAAACACTATCATGCACATATAAAATAACAATATGTACAAACAGAAATTGACTTGCTTCATGCTCAAATTTTGTTTTCAAAGAAAGACAGAAAGAGACTACTTGTTGCTTGGTTATCTTTTTCTAAAAGCACAGTGGCCCACTTTATATGTAGCTGAAATAAAGAAATTATAGGATAACTAAGAGATCCTGTAAAGGAATTTAAAAATAAAGAAACCAATGCCACATATATAAAATATTAAGGAGCTTAACTAGATTCCATAAAGTAGAAAAAGAGGGAATGACTCAGGGGGAAAAAATGGATGGTTAGAATTTAGTATGAAGGACAGTAAGTGTGTGTCGGGGGGGAGAAATTACATCACACCTCAAAGTCTTCAAGACATTGTGTAACTGAACGCTTACATATTCACTAAAACCTTCAAGCATGTGATGCAATTTTTGGTTTAATTTGGGTAACAACAGAGATGTAATTTGAACTCATATCAAAGACTGTGTTCCTGAATTTGGTAGTAGCATCGTAATTTATTTGCCATTCATCTCCCTCTGTACACGCTCAGAAAGTTGCTAAGGCTCTGGGCCCTCATTTGACATCTCATGTACTAAATTTTTGACTATGTTGAACAAGTCCCACTTAGTTAAGGTGGAGCACACAGCAGTTTTATTTTTGCCTGAAACAATTCAGTTCTAGATTTTTTTTTCCTCCTTGCTCTTCAGTGAAATGTATGCAGGTTTCAGTTTTTCCAGTCACTGTCAATCACAAGTAGAATTTATTTCAATAATTCAATAAATCTTTTTTTACTAGTATGAAAACATTATATTTAATTTAGTTTAAAATTTCTTCCCAATTCCTACTCTAACCTCAAATCTAAGGAGACTGCAGATGGGAAAAAAATCTGTTCCTTTTTTTCTTTTTCCCTTCTTTTCATATCTAAATATCTCTTCATATCTCTTCAGAGCTATATCTACTATTTTGAACTCCTCTTGACATCTCCTTCAACAATAAACATGTGTTAAGAATAGTAGACATTTGTGTCTGTCTTATGTATATTTTAATTTCAGGAAATTTCTGTTCAGTGTCTCAAAGTCTAGTAAGTCTCGTTAGTTATTGGATAGTTATTTACAAAATTTATTAGAATTGACTATAAAACTATTTCATATATTCAGTCATAGATTTTTATTCCATACAGTATAGGACTAACATTTTTCTAGAGATTAAAATGTAAAGAGAATACTGTTTTATGGCAAGGCGAACAATATCCCATTTTGTTGAACTGTTTTCCTAAGTGGTGAATTTGCCAGTTCGCACAGCAGCATTGCCTACGAGGACTCCTTCCCAGCCTTTGCTGGTCCAGTTTGGGGATGATTGACAGTGAAATGGAGAGTCAGTATGCTGAAGGCCTGACACAAGGAGGGCGCCTCGCTTGTGTCCTGGGAGAAGCATGCGCTTCCATAAACTCTCCTGATAAGTAAGTCATTACTGAAGATAAGTCAGACCACACTATGCAATTAAGTCAAAATTTTTATTTCTGTAGTCTATGGCATCTTTTCATTTGGCTCAGTAATAACCTAGCTCCGTGGTTTTCCTTTCAGCTATATGCTAAACGTACAAATGAATTTCTTCAGGACTCACACAAGTTAAGAAATCATGTTGCCAACAGCAGATAATTATGGCATGATTTCTGCGCTACATTCTAATTGCCAATCAATGTGGCACAGCTCTAAAGTGTACTTTCACACGAGGAAGTAAGTGATACTGAAGAGAAGCCATTTACAAACCTCCGCTTTACAAACCAACAGAAAACCTAAATGCAAACCCATGGTTTGTTCCACTTCTCTCAATGATTTAGTGTTGAGTTTCTGTTTCATGTGTAAAACCAACATTTGAAATAAAAAAAAGATTTTATGTGTTTCATATTTGGTAATGGTAGCAATAGTAGGAAAAAACATATAAACTATATCTACAAAAAAAATCAGTATGCTCCCCCTATAGTTTTGAGAAATTGATAGGAGTTGCTTTGTTGTCATGAGAAAACATGTTTTTTTGTTTTTTTTTAATATTCTGGGATATTTGACAAATACTCAGAAAATATAAATTTAAAAATCTATTTTATTCAGCAATAATTACAATGTTTACATGAATCAAAATCCAAACTAAGAACACATCACCTGAGGGGATAGAAAAGACTCGAATGGAATAGAAGCCTAAATATCCAACATTGGCTCATTCCTGGCTCACTTCCTGCCAGGACCTAAACAACACCATGGCATCGCTCACTATTTCCTGACTTTCAGTCCTTGCCTTTGAGGGTAGAGTCTCTCCTGTGGGGAATCTTTGTTCCTCAGGCTATTGTTTCAGACCTTAAGATCTTACAAAGGAAAGAAAATATTTCTTTCTGCCCACATAATTCTGTGTTCCCAACTGGTGTAATCATCGATCATCTGTATGGGGTGGGAGAAGTATAGATTCCTCAGAAAAGCCTGCAGAGAAGTCTAGAGGTACATTGGTTCCACAGTAGAAAAATTACCTGTTTTGCCT
The DNA here is from genome assembly GCF_950005125.1 of Chionomys nivalis. Classification (NCBI taxonomy): domain Eukaryota; kingdom Metazoa; phylum Chordata; class Mammalia; order Rodentia; family Cricetidae; genus Chionomys; species Chionomys nivalis. The sequence goes on along the minus strand of NC_080097.1, from coordinate 22,359,390 downwards.
ATGTCTTAAACTTGCCAATTAGTATAGTCCAGATTGAAATTTGCAAATGATATTAGAGCCATTAGAATCGCAAGCAGCAAACCCAGAAAGTGTGTTAATAGCGATGCTTTTTTTTTTTTCAGTAAAGTGTTAGTCTGAGTTGTGTGGCCACTTTCTCTACATAAAAAGCATCGCTCTCCTTTATGAGGGGAAGACTCACTATCAATGACTCTTATATTATTTTAACATAGAAAAGCTGGGATTTGGAAGATAACCCTAAAAGACAGTCTCTCCACTGCTTTTAGAACACTTTCTTTGAAGGTGATAGTGTCTTGTGCACAGTGCACTTAAACTCAGATAAATTCTGTAAAGAGAAGGGGAATGGCCCTAGAACCTTTTGATAATGAACCACAAACTGTCTCAAATACCTTGCTGAAATACTAGGTAAAGAACTATAGATAATACAATTGAAAGATTAAACAAAACAAACTTGCTTTTATATTCTGTCATATTCATAGTATGCTGTCAAACCCAACAAATCATATTCCACGTTAAGTGAACAAACATTTAAATGCACTACAATAGAAAAATGCTAGTTAGGAAGCTCAGTTTGTTAGTGTCAATAAGGTAACATGTAGTAATGCAAATTACAAATAAACTAGCTCTGTGATTAAATAGAACTAAAACTTTGTCGCGTCAGTGACCCACTATACTGAAAACATTCCTGTGTACAACCCAAAATGTGCAAGAGAAATAACCTGTAATGGTTAAGATACTAACCAGAAAAACTTAGCTTGATTTTCAGAATGCACTCCCTGCAACTCCTAACTGGGTGCCTCCGGGCTCTGCAGCCATGATGAAGTATGGCATGGGGACATGCAAAGAACACTTGTTTACTTCAGTTTGGTTATTTGAGACTCTTTAACACCCGCTACCACAGTTTTACTCTTATGAAAACTTATAAACAAAAGGAATCTTACGATCAAATGCTACCATAGAAGTGTATGTATATGCAATATAAAACTTTTCTAAAATTTTCGAGAAATTTTTAAATACTTCTTTACTTTTGTAAATCAAAGGCTTGAGATTTTGAAGTTAATGCTTGTCACAAGAAGAGCCAACTATAATCCATGAGATATTCCCAACCATTTGCCTTATACAGTCCATAGTCAAGATGTTTCAATGTTTTTAAATAGTTGAAAAAATTGAAGAGAATTTCCTGCAACAAGTGTAAAGTATATTAGAGTCAATATCTTGTGTGCATATGCCTGGTTTTATTGGAAAGCAATCATTTGGTCAGGCTAGTTATAGAGTGCTTCTAGGTTTCAAACCTAGAACATTCCAAGCTTTTGTTGCAAATGCATACTCAAGTCACAATGTTAGGAATCCATGAATGTTCACACAATTTCATAATATCACCTATTTTATAAAAAAATACAATGAAAACATTAATTTTTATGAGTTAATGAAAGAACTGAAAGTAAACTGAATTGTGTTCATGGTGATTATATTCAACACACATTTTATTTCTGTTTTTTACTGGTTTTTAATTTTTTGAGATAGTCCAATTACATCATTCTTCCTTCCCTTCCCTTCTTCCAAACACTCCCACATACCTCATCCTTGCTTTCTTTCAAATTCATGACCTCTTTTTTCATTATTTTTTCATAACATGCATGTACTTATGTACATATCTTTATACAAACATATATCTTTCTAAATATGTAAATACAACTTGCTCAGTCTGTATAATATTACTTGTATGTTTTAGGAGAGTACCTCTGTATGTCTTAGAAGATAACTCTGAAAGAAATCCTTTGCATATTGACTAGACTAAGGATTGATTTGCAGTTAATTTGACATTAAACCAAATTTATATCCATAGGAATTATTTTATTTGATATAAATTTAGTTAACACTTAAAATTGTTATTGACAACATAGAAGCATTTTAAAATTATATTTTAATAGCATTGACAAATAGTTTTGCATTTTTATCTTCTCAATCAATGGTTATTATAACAATAATCCAGTAAGTTTGATCATGAAATCTAAAGCAAAACTTGTTAAGATGCCATGGATCAGAGAGGTATTATTAATTTAATTGAATTATAAAACTAAATAATTGAATTATAAAATTAATTGAACTACAGTTGTATATTTTTCTCTAAAGACTATCAGCGAAAAATAACTACTATATAAATTTAAATGATAGTACACTCCAAGGAGGAGACATAATTTAGAACAATAAAATGTTACTTCATCCGAAGACAACAATGTATTTAAAAGTTCTAAATATATACTATCAATTTAGAAGGTATTTCTTGATCTATGTTAATAAATTTTAAGTATCTTCAAATTGTGGTTTCTAAATTAGTCAGCAAATTAAATATTTCCATAGGTCTCTCTTTCTCAGCTGTGAGTCTGCAGTCATGAATACCATGGCAAAAGGAGCTTCCTTGGCAAAGGGAGCAGCGAACGGGGATTTCTACATGGTTTCTAACAACAGCCTGAACCTCAGACATCCACATGGTCTCTGGAGTCAGCACATGCACATGACCTCAATATGGTCTCCCATGGGCATCAACACGCCATTTGCTTCTGCAGTCACCATGGACCCCATCATGGTCCTTAGTGGCGGCACAAGGCAAGGACATCAAGACTGTCTCAGGTGGCAGTTCAGGCCACTATACCAACAGGGCCTTCAGTGATAGTACAGCTCACAAGCATCGATACCTTTCCACCAATCAAAACAACAAGCACCCTAGATCGTCGAAGAGAACTCTCATGATTAGAATAACGTGTTGAAGAGTAGCTCTACACGACTGATAACTTCTGGTAGGGAAGTGGGTGAAGAAGGACTCAGTTTTCCTTAAGGGACTGTCCACTGGGAGTTTGAGCATGCTCCAGTAAGTATATGAGCAGCACAAATAGACTTTTTCCCCCTTCTTTTTTATTGAGGAGGGTCTCAAGAGTCAGGGAAGGGGGCTGAGAAATGAGTGTGTTTAGTTTTCATGATATGTAATTCCCAAATAAACAATCAAAATATTATGAAAAAAAACTTACCTAAAAAGTCCAACATTAAACTGTAAAAATATTTATGGTTATATAAGTACTTTACTGAAGGAAACACCAACTATTTCAATATCTTGCTTTTTAAATTTGTCAGAACATTGAATTTTCAGTTAATCATATTAGTACCTAATTGTTCTAGTGCTGTGAGGAATCAGCATAACCACAGCAACTCTTATAAAAGAAAGCATTTAATTGGGGTTTGTTTACAGTTTCAGCGACAGTGAATTGTCCTAATGAGGCGGTGGGCAGAAAATGGTAGCATACAGACAGACGTGGTAAAGGAGTAATCACTGAGAGTCCTACATCTAGAGCCTCAGGCAGTAGGAAGAGAACACCTGAACCTGGTTGCCACTCCGTGATGACTAAGCTGTAAATACATGAATCTATGGGGGGGGGAGCATCATTTAATCCACCACAGTGTCCTATATATAAAACAGATTTAGATGCTAGGAATGGTTTTCTGGTTCACTCTTGGCCAAGGTATTCTCTCTGACAGTATAACAGCTTCTCGAACAGCTTCACATTTTTGATTCTGTTCTTACAAGTCACAAAACCCAACTCCCTGACTCCAATTAGTTTCTGAACAAGCACTCATGAGGTGCTGCAATTCCCTTGTTACTCTGCTTCATTCTCCTCTTAAAATATAAATAATTGCCCAACATGTAATGTGTTATGTGGTTTAATTTATGTCATCTTCTCTGTTTTAAGCTCTATGTGACCACCCTTTTTTGATTTACTACCTTTTTGCCAGCATTTAAAACACTACCTAGACTCTGCTGATTTCTATACAATATTTTTGTATGAAAAAAATATAAGAAATATGAGAAAAACACCCCATGGAATGAATATGACATAGAATGTGTACACTATAGTGTGCAGTAATATTAATATATAATATTGACAAGTCAGTCACAATAAATATGTCATACAATTAATTAGGATAAGTTGATGATATGAATGAGTGATGCATAAAGGAATTTCTGTATTTTTTTCATCTAATTTTTCTTTAAGCTTAATGCTGTTGCGAAATAATCATTACATCAACGAAATAAAAGAAAGAGGCAAAGAGGAACACAAAAAGTGATGATGAGAGGCATTGAACACACTGAGTTGCATTGCTGTGTATGTCTGAGGATAACATGATAGAACTTTGAATCTCAGGTTGGCATTTGAATGTCCCAGGACCTAACAAATGGTGCACTAAAGTAGCAGGTGAGGAGAGTAAAAGATTAATATACATTGTGCAAACAAACCGGGCTTGGAATACATTATTATAGCCGGTAATAGTGGCCTTGGTCACCGTGACTGGAACTGGAGTATCTTTAGAGAAAGGTGAACAAACACAGAGTTCACAGAGCCCATGAGAAAAGCACAAGATCCACGCTAATACTAAAATGAGGCCTTGTGGTGGTTGGAACAAAAATGACTGCAATAGGCCCGTGGGGATTGGTTTTATTGACATAGGCTTAGCCTGTTTGAAGGAAATGTGTCACTGGTGGTGGACTTTGAGATATCAGATTCTAATGCCAAGCCCAGTGGCTATTTCTCTTGCTTCTGCTTATGGATTTGTACCTCTTGTTATCTGTCTGTGTGCTCTCATGCTTCCCACCCTGAGGATAATTCACTAAATCTCTAAACTGTAAGCCAGCCCCAATCCAATGGTTTCCTGCATAAGAGCTGAATTGTCATGGTGTCTCTGCACAGCAATAGAAACCCTACATCAGGCCTTCCTTCAGTATTCTGGTGTTCCTCTTTATCAGCACCAATCAGAAATCCGTTAAGAAGGGAGTGCTTTTGTAGGCTCCTACCTCAAGAATGCACACAACCAGGAAAAAATGAAGCGCTGAGCTGGGCTGCTACCTTCACAAACTCAAGGGCTTTCTTTGTGAATCTTGAAATCTAGACCTATTTTTATTTAACACATAATGGAAGCCTGGAATAAATGTTCAGCCACATAACCTCACAGAAAACTTTCCTCTATTCATTAAGAATATTTTTAATCAATAATTTGTGGTTTTTCTCCTGTGATTTCAACCCCTATTTTGATCAACAGGTTGTTAAATGTCATTCTTTAATACACACCAAATCTATAGCATAAAAATCATCCTAATTTTTATGTCTGGAACTCTACATGCTTATTTAATTAGTCTTCATTATTCTATTTATCACAAAGCTCTGTCTTAGAAATGTGAACAAATATTTTGAGTCTAGACCAGTTGAACAGCACAGTCCTAATTAGACTTTTGCATATTGCCTTCTTCCTTACTTGCTATGGTAGTTTGAATGTAATTGACCCCCATAATCTTATAGGGAGTGGCACTATTAAGATTTAGCTTTGTTGGAGTGGGTATGGTCTTGTTGGAGAAAGTATGGCTTTGTGGTGCCAGTCTTTGAAGTTTCCTATTTTCAGGATATTGCTCAGTGAGTCAGTCGACTTCCTGTTGTCTGCAAGATGTTGAACTTCAAGCTGCTTCAGTATGAGCTATGTCTGCTTCCCATCATGATGATGATGTTTGCTAAACCTTGTAAACTCTAAATGAGCCTCATAAAATAATTGTTTTCTTTACACATGTTACTGTGGTCATTGAGTTCCTTCACAGCTATAAAAAACCTAACTAAGACACTGATATTACAACTTCACAATCTTCTGTTTTTCCCATCTCTTTATCATTTTCCTTCCTTTGTGCAACTTATTTGCTTTTGTTACTATGAAAGTATCAGTGAAAGTTAGGTGATGGTGGTGCATACCTTTAATCCCAGCACTTGGGAAGCAGAGGCAGGCAGATCACGATGAGTTTGAGTCCAGCCAGGTCTACAGAGCAAGTTCCAGGACAGCCAGGCCTACACAAAGAAACTGCCTCAAAAATCATATATAATCATCACAGTTATGGCTTCAAATAAGTAAGAACCCATATTTTAATAATTGTACAAACACTATGACATAGATACATAAATTGTTGCTTATTCACAGCTAAGAAAATTGAAACACAGAAAAATTAAACACATATAAGTTTTCTTGGAGTATTAAGGACTTCATACTTATGATCGACAACTAGTCCAGTATGTTATTCATTACTTTACTTGTCTGACTTATAAAAATCCTTAAAATTGTGACCGGAATTCTCATCTACCATTTAATGCTAGTATCAGCAAATCAGCCCTGCCATGAATGTGGTATATTTAGCTTGTCCATATTTTATTTCTTATGTATATTTCCCCTGTCATAGACACCAATTATTCTTAATTAATATCCTGGTCAATTGAAGACAATTAGAATTAATGAACAAGTATTTTAAATGAGCTTGGAAAATGAAGGTGAGAGGTATCACTTTCCTTTTTTCTTTAGTATATGTTAAATAAATAGAAAACAATAAAAGTAAAATTCTAGAACAAGAATTTTAATGAAATTTTGTGTCTGATCCAACAAATAAAGTTTGCCTGAAAATCAGCGTGCATAGCAAAATCACTAGTTAGCCACAGAGGTCAGGCAGTGGTGTCACACATCTTTAATCCCAGCACTAGGGAGACAGAGGCAGGTGGAGCTCAATGATTTCAAAACCACTCTGGGCTAAGCTAGATTGATCCAGTCTCAAAGAGAAACACAGCCACAGAGTAGTGACTGACATCTTTAATCCTAGTACTTGGTAGTCACAGGCCTTTAATCCCAGCACTAGAGAAGTTGAGACAGAAATGATATGGCTGGACGGATAGATAAATGTTAGGTTGGAGAAGACAGGAACTCATACGCAGTATGAGCATTCAGTCTGAGCATGCAGTCTGAGGATTCAGTCTGAGCATCCAGTTTGAGCATGCAGTCTGAGGATTCTGTCTGAGCATGCATTCTGAGGATTCTGTCTGAGCATGCAGTCTGAGCATGCATTCTGAGGATTCTGTCTGAGCATGCAGTCTGAGGATTCAGTCTGAGCATGCAGTCTGAGGATTCAGTCTGAGCATGCAGTCTGTGGATTCGTAAAGACAGGATCTCCCCTTGGGTCTGAGCATTGATAGAGGTAAGAACTCGCTAGTGGCTGGCTGCTCTGCTTCTCTGATCCTTCAGCTTTCACATCCTAATATCTGACTCTGAGATTTTATTATTAAGAACAATTAAAAATTGTGCTACCAAAGTCTCTTAAGTTCTTCAATTCAAATAGATTATGGTGAGATAATTTTATTCTAGAATACATAAAAGTTAGATTATTACAAACTTGCTATGATAAAATTCCTTTATGCTTTGAAGGCTTTATTTGTAAATAATATCTTTTTAACCTTATCTTCAGGCTTTGTTGGCCTTTGTTCTAGCACTTTGATATGACTCACTTCAATGACTTCAGTGGTAAGAAATACAAAGATGTGACACTCTAAAGTGGAAGGAACTATCGTGCAAAAGATATTGAAAACACAAATACATAGAATAAAATATTTGTGTTTCAAGACCTTAAAATCAACCTTTAGTAGTTCAAAGAACAAATGGGACACAGGAAATAATTCTGAGGCTCCCTGGCCTTAGGAAAGAAGCTAAAGCATAAATTTGTTAAGGAAATAACAACACATTGCTAATGGAGAAAGAGAAAGAAAAGCTACGAAAGCCAAACATAAAATAAATGAAATCACATAACTCTTATGAATACTGCAAGACATTACAGTGGGAGATATAGTAAAAAGTGAAATAGGACACACAAGAGAAGACAAGAAAGAGAGAAAATTAGCAAGTAAGGAAAGGAGACAAGTTCTGCCTGCAGGTACATGCTTAAAAAAGAGAAATTAACCAAACTGTCTTTAAAACATCATTGTAATTTGAGCAGAGACTTAAATGCATACATCAAAAATGACTATGTTCATCAAAATCATAAATCAAATATATTGATTTTAATACAGATTAAAAAAAAACTATTCTAGCACTGAGGAAGAGTGTGTTTCTGTCCAGTGCCATGACACACTGACCCAGACAGAGAGACCCACATGCAGGCCTGGGGTGGTGTACCTCAGGCTCTGAAGAGAAAACACCATCCCAACCAGAGTGCTTTGCTGCACCGGGCAGATGGGCTAAATTATGGTGAGTAAATGTGTAGCTATGAGAGAGAGAGAGAGAGAAAGAGAGAGAGAGAGAGAGAGAGAGAGAGAGAGAGAGAGAGAGAGAGAGAAGCAGAATGATTCGTGTATTGTGGACAGAGACGTATCTGAAGAGATAAAAGCGTTGAGGAGTGGGCTGAGGTGGATGGATTGATTCCGACTCAGGCCCATGGTGATGTCAATCTAGGCTGAGGCTGGGGCTCGTGTCTGGGGTCATAGCCCTGATATAGCCAAGGTCTGCGTTGATGTCCAAGGCCAAACCAGCAAAGGCCGAGAGGATAGGACTCTATATAGTTGGCCCTGCCCCCTCACTGGCAGCAAGACTAGGGAGAACTGGTCTTGCCCTTCATCCACTGAAGCACTCTGGAGAGAGGGTCCTTCACCTCACCTGGGCAGCACAATAGAATGGACCCTGTTTATAGAGAAAACACAATCCTACCCACAAGAACTTGCACTAAGAGGGTAAGAATGGGAGCGTAGTTTCGAGGACATTTCATTTGCCTTGTGGTAGCATAGGTAAGAAAGATGCCGTCCTATCCTCACCCCTCAACACCTGTAGCAGGTGGGGTACCTGGGTCAATCCTCACCAGCTGCAGCACTTGAGCAAAAGGGCCTTGTGCTTCACCTGGGCAGTATAGCAGAGTGGACCCTGTAGATAGGGGGAGTGACTGAGCCAACTCTGAGGGCATAGATGTGAGGGGGAATAGCTGGTATCGCCTCCTTGTTTATTGTGTGGGGGTGGGGAAAAGATGACCCCTCCCTAGCCCCAACTGCTTCCACCTGGCGAGGGAGCTGACCTTTACCAACAGCAATGCTCAAGAAAGTGGGTCTTTCAGCTATCTAAACAGCACAGCAGAGCTGACCCTGTTAACGGAGGGACAGGTGAACCAGTCCCAGAACACGAGCATGATATCCCTGTCTCTGCCCCTCTTCTACATGGTGGCATGGTTTGAGGAGTGATGCCCCGGCCCAGTTTCTGTCTACTCCTGAGGAGGGTGTGACTAAACTTCAGGGTATGAGATCGGTATAGCTAGCCACACCCCCCCATCTGCCAGATGGTGGTGGTAGTGAGGGTGAGGGAAAGATGCCCTCCCCACTGCCCCTGCCTCCTGTGAGGATTGATGGAGTTGATCCTCCCCTTACCAGCTGCAGTACTGAAGAAAACAGCCCCTACACTTTGCCTAGGCAGCCCTGTAGAGGTGATCTTGTTGATCCTCCCAAAGAACATGAGCACGAGAGATCTGGCCCGGCTCCTCTTCTGCCATAGGGTGGTGTGGGTGGGACAAGGATACACCATCTTCATCCCTCACTGTCTGTGGCAGGTGTGAGAGCCGGCCCTGAGGTCATAGAAGCTAGAGACTGTCCCTGCCCCTTACCAGCTTCAGCACTCAGGACAGGGTCCCGGGACCTCCCCTGGGTAACAATACAACTGACCCCGAGGGTGTGAAAGCGGGAGAACTGAACACACACCTTCCTCATAGGTGCAAGAGGTGAACTAGCCAGGGAAAGAGTGGAGAGCTCACCCTGGCTGTGATGACTTGGAAGAGTTGGTGGGTTGACCAACCCTGCAACTACCCAGGCCCAAAGTAAAGGTTATGACTTGGCCCATCCCAATATCCACTATGATCTGCTGGAGCACGTGAAGGGGCTGGTCCTGCAGACACAAAGCTACAGGATCTACCTGATGCAGGGCAATAACAGGATACTCAAGAGGAGTTCCAGAGAGGTTCCAGCATTGGTGGGGCAGCAGAAACCAGAGGTCTTGAAACAGACCAAAGTGTCTTTGCAATGAACACTCGCACATAAAGATACATAGATAAAAGGGTTTATGTGTGACTCATATCTCACACTGCAGCTTCCATGACAAGATTTTTTTCTTTGTTTTTTGATCTTTTAAATTTTATTTTGGGTGTGGGGGGAGAAGGTTGAAAGGACAGAGAATAGATATGAAAGGATAGGAAATAAATGGGATTGATATGTACAACTGGGATTGAAAGATACAAACAATAAATAAAAAGGAAGTTTAATTTTAAAAACGTTTCAAAGATTCACCAATCAAGACTGCTCTGAGAACATAATGAAGAAAACACAAAAATACATATGTAGAGAATATCTAAATATGAAAAAAAGCTTGATTAATAATTATTCATTTATCCATGTAAGAGAAGCTTTTAGTCTCCTCATGATGGATCAACCTCTGTTTTGTGTGCAGTGGGGGTTTTCTGAGTAGATTCATTATACATATGGACTTTTTTTTTTTTTTTTTTTTGGTTTTTTTCAGACAAGGTTTCTCTGTAGCTTTGGTGTCTGTCCTGGAACTAGCTCTTGTAGACCAGGCTGGCCTCGCACTCACAGAGATCCGCCTGCCTCTGTCTCCCGAGTGCTGGGATTAAAGGCGTGCGCCACCACCGCCCGGCCTACATATAGACATTTTTATAACTAAGGTTATGGAATGTTGATGCTATACCCAATGATAGCATTTGGCTGTGAGGTCCTAATGTTAACAAAACTAAGCAGTGACAGAATCAACATTTTGAGTACAATTTGCAAACAGGACTGTTTATTTGTTTCCCGACCGCCGAGACCTGAAACTATATTAACTACAAAACTGTCAATAGCTTAGGTGTATTGCTAACTAGTCTGTACATCTTAAATTAACCCATTTCTATTATTCTGTGTATCATCATGAGGCTGTGGCCTACCAGTTAGCTTCTGGCATCTTTCTTCTTCAGTAGCTATAAGGCATACATCCCTTTAACTCTGCCTATTCTCTCTACATATTCTTGTTTTGATTTTCTGCCTGAGTTTTTTCTGCCCTGAAGTTTCTTTATTATTCTTTGTTTTTTTTTTTTTTTTTTTTTTGGTTTTTCGAGCCAGGGTTTCTCTGTGGCTTTGGAGCCTGTCCTGGAACTAGTTTTGTAGACCAGGCTGGTCTCGAACTCACAGAGATCCCCCTGCCTCTGCCTCCCGAGTGCTGGGATTAAAGGCGTGCGCCACCATCGCCCAGCTGCAGTTTCTTTATTAACCAATGGGAATAAAACATATTCACAGCATACAAAGGAAAATCCTTCATCAACAATTATTAGTTGTGTTATTAATGGAAAATACCAATAGTTATTCTAAATTGGAATACTTTAGAAACATTGTGGAAAATCATATTAATGAATGCAGCAAAAGCTTTTGGTATTTTATATATTTATTTTTGTGTGTGCATTTGAATGAATGTGTATGTATGTGGTATAGATCAGTCCACTTAAATGTTAAATATGAACTTAAGGAAAATCTGGAAAATGTTAAGCTTCAGAAATTTTATTGTCATGAATACAGTGATGAGTTCTCTCCGGGCACTTCCCAAGGATGTGAATCTCATTTCTTGGCTCTAAAACAGAATGTACCATCAGATGTGTGCATAAATGTATATCTCACTAGACCTCCCTTTGTCCACAGGGAAAAGTACCTTATGGTTAAATCATTTCCCTAAACTGATGTGAACCTGTAAGCACCTACATTTTCAGTAAATATGTGGAACCATTCGAGGAACTTAATGCTTGGCCACATCTCTGCTCACAATGAGCAACTTCTGTGAGATTCTGTCTAATTGTTGTGTTGCTCTGAGATGTGCTTGAGACGGGCAATCCTTTGTACTCTGGCATTGAAGCAGGGATGTGAACAGTCAGAGAAAACAACAGCTTCACTCAAGCTGCTTTTTGAAGGTATTCTGTCATGACTACCCCATCACAGTGCTGAAATCACGGGTGTCACTACCTGCATGCTTGCTCAGATCAATGGACTGCTTTCCTCTTGGGCATTTGTCCTTTCAATAGTCAGCCAACTATACAGATACGATAATCCAGGAGCCATCATGAACAAACCTACATGATGACAACAAGCTTAGCTTTCTTGCTGCAGGATTTCTAATATTTTAAAGGCCAAATAAAATGATTTCCACATGAGTTTAAAATGACTAAGAAATTGTTGACATGGAAAACATTTTTAATGCAGTATAACAAAATTTGCTGCTGGGAAAAGAAGAGATGGCAGTACAGTTTGCTGTGGGAGTAAGAAATCACAAAAGACAATGTGTAAATTACATTCTGTAGAACTGAAGAATAATCAAAGTTTTACATTGACTTTTAGTCTTAGAAAACCTTGCCATTTTCAGTGCTGACATTAATGCACATTTGCTTTCAATTCCAGAAAAAAATATATGGTTTTCATATGTGAAGAAACAAATGATATACTCTAGGTATGGGGGAAAAGTCTAAAACTCATCTTTTAAAATTCATTCATGATTAAAATTAATGATATGTGTGGTGGATTGAAGGAAAATTGCTCAAAGGGAGTGACATGATTAGAAGGTGTGGTCTTGTTAGAGTATGTGTGGTCTCCTCAGAGGAAGTATGTCACTTTGTAGGTGGGCTTTGAGGTCACATATACGCCCAATATACCTCCCCACATCAAAGTCAACATACTGTTGCCTACAAGTTATAACTCTCCAACACCATGCCAACCAGTATGTCACATGTTTAGCTATGAGGATAATGGACTGAACCTCTGAAACTGTAAGACACAGCATCAATTAAATAATTGCTTTAAAAGTATTGCTGTGAACATGGTATTTCTTCACAGGAATAAAAGGTCTAATTAAGACAGAAGTTGGTACCAGAGACTGGGCTATTACTCTGGTAGGACTTTCTTTGGAGGAATTTAGACTTTGGTACTTTGAGCTAGGAAAGCAGTAAAATGCTTTAATCACTACCAAGTAGTAGGATGGAAACAATGGTGTAGATAATGATTTGATCTGTTCAGGGCTTCACAAGAGGTTTCAATAGAAGAAGAATTTTAGGAAGTTGCCTAGAGATTGTTGTTGTGGTATTTTGGTGAAGATTGTGGCAGCTCTTTTCCCTTGTCTGAAGAGCCTGCCTGAGGCTAAATTGAAGAGTTTGGATAAATTCCTGTGACAGAGGAAATCTTAAAACACCCTAGTACAGACTGTTGTATGGTTCTTAGTGGTAACTCTAATGAAGATTTATAATAAAAAGTAACACGTGGAGGAAAAATACAATGTCCAGAATGTGAAAAGAGGCACCAGGAAGTGGAAGAAAACTAAATCCTTTGTTCAACAAGATGAACAGATTAAAAATTGCAATAAAGGGAGTGGTGACATCAGGGCAAGATCCCAATGAGCTAAATTTCCAATTTGTGAAAAAAAAAAAAAACAACTAAGGAAAAGCATATAGCCTTGTATCAGGAGTGTCCTTGAATGGAGGCCTAAAGAAGACATTTCATAAAGCTAAAACCTGTGAAGTTAAAACCTGGATTGCCTTGGGGACCCTAAGATGTTAGAGATGCCAGAGCTGTGGGATACCTAATGAAGAAAGCTGCTAACAGGAAGTGAAAACATTCCAAGAGAGAGAAGTGTGTTTCAGTCAACACAGCTGAAAAGAATTGGATATTTGAAGAGCACTTTGGTAACAGACATGGAGACGAAGAGTTTGGAGTTTATCAGCTGGTTTTCTGTCTTGCTTTGGTCCAGTATGTCCTTACTGTTCTCCCTTCCCTATGTTTTAAAATAGTATGTATATCCTGTGATATTATATGTTGGAAGATTGTGATCTATCTTTTGATTTTGATTTTACAGGTGATTACAGTAAAGAGATTGCATGAATCTCAGAAGATACTTTGAATTATGCTTTTAAATAGGTTTGGGACTATGGTAGACTATGGGGACTTTTGAATGTGGACTGAAAGCATTTTTGCATTTTGATGTGGCTACAAATCTTTGGGGACCAGGGAGTAGAATGAAATAGTTTGAAAGAAAATTACCCCCAAAGGGTGTAGCACTCTTATATTGTGTGGTCTTATTGGAGAAGGTGGGTCACTGTAGAGGCAGCTTTTGAGATCTCATATATGCTCAAGATATTGCCCAAAGTCTTAGTCCACTTCCTGTTACCTGACAGTCAAACTGTAAAGACTCTCAGTTCCTTGCTCAGCACCATATCTTCCTGCATAGCACCACGTCACATCATGATGACTGTGGACTAAACCTCTGAAATTTTAAATAACTACAATTAAATGTTTTTCCTTCATAATTATTTCCATGGTCATGGTGTCTCTTCACAGCAATAGGAACCTTATGACAATACGTCAATAAAATGATATTTATAAATTTTCATTTAGTTTTCATAAATATAAAATATGCAAGTTTTCTAGAATTTATCACTAATCAATAGATAAGAAGCAAATGTAGGAAAAAACACTTAAGAAGACATAGTCATATGAAAATTTAAGATATTGTAAAGTCAGTAATTAAAAACAATAAATATTTATTAGGGGATCAATTTCCCGAGGATCAATGTTCTATTTTTTTCTTTTGCTACATGGTTATTTGGTATCATACCATGGACTGAATTGAATAGAATTACCACTCCACAGATATGTGCTGTTATACTAAAATTTATACCTATATTTAATATGAAATTGCTAATTTAAGACACAAAATATCATTGCAAATTAATATATATGTACAAATTATACAATGTTGTATTTCATACATTTTATGAAATTATTCAATTAGAATGCATTTGACATTTTTTAAAATCAAACATTATTATTTATTATTATGCATATAGGCTAGTCCTTTACACTGTTTTTTTTTTTTTTTGGTTGGTTGGTTTAATAAAGTAGGTGACTGACCAATAGCTAGGCAGAATAATACTAGGCAGGAGACCCAATCTAAGGGGACATTGGGAAGAAGAAATGCACAGTGGAGGATTTCCAGGAGATGCAGAGGAAGCAGGAGATGAACTTGTCATTCTGAGAAAAGTTACCTAGTGATGGAGCAGAGCACAGATACGATTTATGGGTTAATTTAACTCTTAAGTGCTAGCCATTGACAAGTTTGAGCTATGGCCAAGCAGTGGTACAGACATAAAAACACCATCTACACACACACACACACACACTCACACACAGAGATAAACACATACTGTATAAATACACACACACATACACCAACAGGTCGCAAATCACTGCCTTAGCCCCTTCCTGCATTGCTTTGCATTTGTTCCTATTGAAGGTGGTGACTTATTACAAGTGTTAAAATGGACGCTAGTCTGAGAAACATTGCATGATTGAAAGCACCAGATCCCCCAGCAAAATGTTCTCACATTCTTTCTCATAAAAATGCAGAAACTTAAAAAAAGATCAGGCTTTATAATCAACCTTAAATCCTTCATGTCAAATTTACATCCCGTAATTAGGCATTTTTAAAAATTCTCTTCTGTCTTGTGAAGGCAGATTTTCAAATGAATATATTCTGTGCATGAGAAGTAGAAACTTAGAAAAAAACTTTAACACTTTTGACTCACTGGATGTGGTGGTTTGTTTAAAAAGATAAAAAAAAAAACAAAGAAAAGAAGAAAATATTGCTAAAGAGAGTGGCACATTTAGAAGGTACTATTTAAGTGTGGTCTTGTTGGAAGAAATATGTTACTATAAAGGTGGATTTTGAGGTCTTATATATGCTCAAGTCATGCCAAGTGAGATAGACCACTTCCTGTTGTGAACCACCCAAATTAAATGTTTTTCCTGTGTAAGCTTACTATAGTCATGGAGTCTCCTTACAGCAATAGAGACTCTAAGATACTAGAATTTTGTAAAGACATACATAAAAGTCACACACACACACACACACACATACACACATACACACACACATATATATGTCCAGTTTCTAAGAAATCTTTTGTATTCTTCATAATCGAAATTCAGTTATGTGCAGTCTTGTCATCCGTATATCAGTATATTGGCCTCCTACAACAGCCCTCTTCCAATATGTAAAGCTCTAGAAAACCCTAACCAATATTCTTTCTCAGGAAACTATCAGAGCACTAAACATTGCCCATAAATATCATTTCTATTAGTCATTCATATGACTTTTTTACCTTGAAGTTCCACAGTTAAAAAAAAATACAACTGTTGGTTTGCCTCCTGAATCCTCTTCATGGTTTGTTTGGTTTTTTTTTATTATTATTTTAAAAATCTTGAACATTTTTGCTTTTTAATTAATTTCATTGTTTTGACCACATAATTAATGTGTGGATATACATAATTAATTTTAAAGAACAATGAACAGTGAGGGAAAAGACTTTATAAAGTATTTATGATTATGAACTCTGGTATCACTAGAGAAAAGCGTCTGAAGATTTAACATCATGTGTCTTCATTTTCATTCTGTATTCATGCCATTGCACGTGCATAGCATCTAACAATGAATTTTAATGAATAATTGGAAATATGGATTCACATTCATTAAAAATTCATGGCTATGTTTGAATGATATTAAAATCATCAAGCACCCAGCTTAGCAGCACATTGTTTATCAGATTTTCATCCATCGATCTCTTTAAAAATACCTTATTAACATAACTGGAAAAATTGTTAAGCCTATGATTAAGTTTCTTTTAGATGGATTTAAACATTACTACACTAAATGCAAAGCTTTCACAAAAAATTAACATGACCAAGATCTACTTCCTAAGAAACTACTTTAATTAAAATAGGAAAACATAAATACTTGTATAATCATCATCATTTATAAAACAGAATAAAAATCTGCAATACTGATTGGAAGTCTGTGGGAACCTTATGGAGTTTAAGTGTAGTTTCTGTTAATCCCAAAGATGGGAGGAGAAAGACCACCCACTGACCTGAGTAATCATGGGCAAATTAAAGCAAGTTTTTTGTTCCTGTGTATGAGCTCTTCCTAAGGTGGGGGTTTGAAAGGTCACATTGGATGTGAGGAAGTCAAGGCTTTTATAGCACAGGAGTAGGGGGCTTCCAAAAAGGAGATTTGGTTGGCAAAATATGCAGGATCACAGGAGCAGAACATAAGTATAGCAAGTTAAGCATAATGACATCCTGAAACAGACAAGGAAACAAATAAGTTAGACTGTGAAAGGAGTTGCTTTCAATTAAAGAGGGTTGACTCTATCTTATATGGTCACTAATTTAATAAAATTGATATTAATGGCAAAGGTATAAATAACATAATCTAGTTGATAAATCCTCTGCATTTTCTACTGGACAATGATGAAGACTTTGATAAAGCAAGGTGAGCTTGAACTAGAATGTACTTCATGTTAGCCACATACAGGAGTTAGTACATTTTACAGTTACTATTCTTCCTAACATATTATTAGAATATCAATTTTATAAAAAACCACTTGGCAGAATATTTATTTTAGAGTATGATATCTTAATAGTAATGAAAAATAATGCTACTTTTTCAGGACAGAGCATTTTTTAATTTAATATCCAAATATCTACCTTTAAAAATGAAAGGTATAATGTGTCTTATGAAAGATAAGCATATTATATATTTTTAATTGTTGTAATTAATTTATCATCATTCATTTACTTATTTTATAAGCTTTTTTAAAATATAGAGGGGTAAGTAGATTGATGTAATGGTAACCACTCATTTTAACAAATTAAGCCATTTGAATTTGGCTTTCTATTTAAATCATTCTTGGTCCACACATAAACTCCAAGATAAATTCAGAAAATTAACTACAATTCAAAGATGGATGCCACTTATAGAAAGATGAAAAGGTTTTGAAGGTCAAAAGTCTATGTTATGAAGGCAAACTTTGGTTCAACTAATATCCAAAATTCCAGAAAACCGAGAGATAATTTTCTGAAATGATATGGCCATTAGAGTCTGTAGAATCTTATATACAATAAAGTTTCAATTGTCAAATGAATTTCATACTATGTTCAAGGAAGCCCATTTTAGAAAGCATCTACTTGAATAAGATATATCTGAGAGGTTATTCCAGAATGAAGATGATGTCATATTCATCTATTTTAACCTATCAGTCTCACACAGTTATAGAAGATTTGATGAGTTTTCAACATTCCTAATATATTCATCCCTAGGCACACATGAGCATATGTTTCTTATTTGGGATTTGATTCTTAAATTTTAAGTTAGTTAAGCTGCTGAACATGCACTTCATTTTAACTACCATTTGTTGACTTAAGGAAGATTGTCATAGTTCAGAGGTTACAAGTAGAAACAATCATCAAATTAAATGCAGTGGTGCAAGCCTCATGTGTCTAGGGTTTTGCTGGACTTGTTACTCTCTAGTTGGAATCAATTACCAGTCTGTCTTAAAAAAACCTACCGTTTAGAAGGACTTCTGTGTTCCACTTGAATAAATACCTTCATAATAAATAGAGCAAAAAATAAGCCTGCCATATGTGTTTTAAATTCATCTCCTACATTACCCTCTCTGGAAACTATACAAAGATGCATAGAATTATGTTGATGTTATTAATCCTCTGAATGTGTTTATTTAATATTAAATTGTTTTCACAGTAAAATCAGCTATGGAGTGACCACACCAAAATCTTCTGTGACTTTATCCATGGATTAACCTGTGCTATCATGTAGAAGAGTCAGAAGACAATTTAATTATAATTTATCTTCTCCACTAGTTGCACCTTGATAGACTACTCAATGTTTCACATTAATTCAAATATGTTTTTACAAGGATAGTAATGTTTGATCTGGAGATTATCATGTCATTTCAAAATTGAAATAATTTTTATCAACCTTGAATAGCTTTTCCTGGAACCTTTACAGACCTCTTAGTAGTGTCCATAATTAAGTTTATGGATTTATATAGATCTTATGCTTATAAATTTAATTTGAAGATATAAATCTAGTTGTAAAATAAACTTCTAAACTTTCTACCTCCTGAATGTTTTTCTAGATATGCTCCACAGCACACATGATTGTTAGGCTTTCTAAATTATGACATAAGTCTGGAATGTAATTTCTTTTCATTCTTCTGTAGGTATCTGCTCTAACCAATGCGATCTATTACTCAACACTTTTAAACACTGTTTTGTTTTAAACTGTTGCTTTTAGCAATTTCTCCAACTACAGGATCAATTTTATATTTAATTCTTGATAGATTATATAGTCAAAAACTAATACAGAGGTTTTATCTATATTTAGCTTCAAGTCCAAAAAACAAGAAGTATGCACATTTTAAATTTCATATACATTGGCTTGGTAAAAAGTAAAGTCATTTTTGCCTGCCTAAACAATAGATATAAATTCCTAAAAAAATGTTATGATTATGTCTTCTAAGAAAATTCTTTTCCATAATGATGGAGACATGAGTATTGGTTTAAGTTTCCAAGGAGATGTTAAATTACATGTAAAAAGTGAGTAAGATTCTTGAACAATTGGTCGATCTCTGCACATCATTTGCTCCTTTTAGCTCTCTATGATTTTGTGATTATTCAAAGGCTAAAATATTTAGTTTTATCTTTTCTTTCTTTTTTCCTCTGTCTAAAATTTTGTTTTCTTTCTAAATTACTATAAGTAATCAGGGTTGCACTTGGACTACTTCTTTGTCCATTACATTAAATAATATTCTTTTTAGAATTTGTTTGTTTGCTGTGTGTGTGTGTGTGTTATAAAGTAACCATAAAAGAGGGAAACAGAGAGAGATGCAGAGACTAGGAACCTAATTCACATTGCAAGGGTTCTAAAATTGCCAAAGTAGCAGTTCAGGGCCAAGTTTTAGGCTGTGTAAGGGAAGTTTTTATAAGCATTATTTCCTACTTAGAAAGCTCATCATTAATCATCAAGCAGTTTGGTAATTCCCACCCATATTGTAGAGTGTAATATTCATAAAGCAATTCCTAATAATTATTAATATTTAAAAATAAAATACTTTAGAAACCTTCAAGATAATATTTGATCAGATACCTGGGCACTGTGAGTTAGTCATGTGGAATCATATAATTAATCATCTCCATTGAGTTTACAGTCATTTAAGTGAAATTTGTTTTTTGTTTTTTGTTTTTTTTGGTTTTTTGAGACAGGGTTTCTCTATGGTTTTGGAGCCTGTCCTGGAACTAGCTCTTGTAGACCAGGCTGGTCTCGAACTCACAGAGATCCGCCTGCCTCTGCCTCCCAAGTGCTGGGATTAAAGGCGTGTGCCACCACCGCCCGTTAAGTGAGATTTGATGATATTACATAATCATGGTGTTGGACATTCATAGAAAGAATGAACTAAGACTTAATTGCTGATTTTAGTTAACTGAGTTATAATTATTATTAGATGGCTTAAAGCTATTATGCTTATAAGAATCTTAACTGCCCCACCTTAAAATTTTTATCTTGAGTAATGATAACCAATATATTAAAATAATGACTGAAAATGCATTCAAAGTAGGAAGCAAATATTTTGCTGTAAGGTGTAATCATTGTTGACTGACCACATGTATAGTTGGAAGGCTGTTAGTTCATTCCTGCCTGCTTAACCTCCCAAATAATCACTCAGAAACTATATTATTTGTAATACCATTTGACCAATAGCTTAAATGTATTTCCGGCTTACTCTTACATCCTAAACTAACCCATCTCCATTAATTTGTGTATTGCTATGTGACTGCTGTTACTGGTAAAATTCCATCCAGTATTTCTCTCTGGTAGGGCTACATGGCTTCTCTCCAACTCTGCCTTCTTTCTCCCAGCATTCAATTTAATTTTCCCTGCCTAACTCTATTCTGCCCTATCACAAGCCAAAGCAGTTTGCTTATTCATTAACCAATAAAAGAACTGCATATTCAGAAGCACTTGCCACATCATCTCTTTTCTGTCTAAATAAAATGGAAGGCTTTAACTTTAACATGCTAAAATTACATAAAAGAGTTATCAAGCAATAATTATGGTTACATTATTTATATATACTTTATCTTCTATCATAACTAAGGAAAACTATAATTATATATCTATTCTTCAACTCCATCAAAGACACCAGAAGAATATAATATGCATGTATGCATATGCTTATTGTTTTTAAATTTTCCTCATATTAAGTATAAATAAAGTCAGTAAATCAAGATACCTTTTTCCTTTTTCTCTTCTCTGTTCTTCCTCCATCTCTACTATCCCACTCCCTATGGTTCTAGACAATCATCCCCATCTGCCCTCCTCTTCCCCTTCTAACATCCCTTCTCCTTCCACCTCTATGTTACCTCTTTTGCTAGGTGATCTTGTCTATTTTGACTTTCCAGGTGGATTGATACATGTTTTCCTTAGGGTTCACTTTATTAATTACCTTCCCTAGGATCATGAATTTTAGACTCAATATCCTTTGTTTATAGCTAATATCCACTTATGAGTGAGTACATACCATTTTTATCTTTTTGGGTGTGGGTTACCTGAGTCGGGATGGTATTTTCTAGTTCCATCCATTTACATGCAATATTCCAGATGTCATTGTTTTTTTACCACTGAGTAGTGCTCTAATGTGTAAAATGTGTAAATGTGCCACATTTTCTTTTTCCTTTCTTCAGTTAATGGGAATCTAGGTTGTTTTCAGGTTCTGACTATTACAAATAATGCTGTTATGAACATAGTTGAACATAGTCAAGATGGAGGGCAGAAATGAGAGCAAGGAAAGAGAAATCGTGATTGAGTGAGCCATTATCAGGTTATCAAGAAACTTGGCTCTAGAAAAATTCCCAGGAATCTACAAGAATGACCCCAGCTAAGACCCTAAGCAATAGAGGAAAGGGTGCCTGAACTGGTATTGAAGGAGGCCATTTGATGATTCCCAGAAGCTTGGTAGCTCAGATCTAAAATAATAACACAGAAACCATATTATTTAAATCACTGCCTGGCCCATTAGCTCTAACTTCTTATTTGCTAACTCTTACATCTAATTTAACCCATCTCCATTAATTTGTGCATCACCGTGATTCATGGCCTACCAGCAAAGTTTCAGCATGTCTGTCTCCAGCAGTGGCTCCATAGCTTCCCCTGACTCTACCTCCTTTCTCCCAGCATTCAGTTTAGTTTTTCGCAGCCAGCTCTGTTCCCCTATAGCTCTGCTATAAGCCCAAAGAAGTTCCTTTATTAACCAATAGTATTCACAGCATACAGAGGGAAATCCCACATCACCATTTCAATACTGTGGAGAGGGATAGTATCAATTTGACAAAATTATCTAAAAGAATTTATACTGTTGAATCTGTCAGAATCTGTGGAAAAGTTATATGTCCAAGGATGAGACATTATCTTTGCTGAACAAATTGGAATCTTCAGTGAGGATATTAGAATAGAACATTGGACAGAAGATTTAGACTTTAAAAAAGGCAATAGTAAAAAGATTTCAAAAGATTGAGGAATTCATTGAAATTGATGAGCAGGTACAGAAGGTATAAGGGTAAGATTTAGCCTCATCAGTATGTGCCAGACCACAGGATGACTTACACAAAGTTTCAACTGCATATGCAGTAATTTCCTCAGAAAAACCATCTAGCACAAAGTACCCTAAGGTAGTTAAAGAATATGCAAGGAAATCGATAGGTATGAGTGACCCAAAAGAAATAAAAACACGCAATAGTTTCTTATGGGCTACATTCACCATTTGTAAGGGAATTGGTAAAAATGTGGTCTTAAGCACTAAGGCTACCCCACATGATTGGCTTCAATTAATCTCAGCAGTCCAAGAAAATGGACCTCAGCTTTTTTGGAAGTGTTATTTGAGAGAAGAGGCAAAAATTTTAGAGCAACAAGGGAAAGCAAAAGGATTTGAGACTTCCAAAGATCAAATTCTTGGTGAGGGTCATTACTCTGATTCAAAGGAACAGGCTTGCTATGATGATCACACCTTGTTCCTATGTAGCACAGCAGCTTTAAATGCTTGGAACATGATTCAGGAACCAATAAAGAGGACTGAGCCATATATTAGGGTTAAACAGGGTCAGAGAGAACCCTTTACCGTCTTCTTACAAAGATTAACTAAGGCTATACAATTAGGAGTGATAGACCCTGAAGCTAGATATGTACTAATTAAATCCAAGGCTTTTGAAAATGCCAGCTTAGAGTATAAGAAGTTCCTTGGGCCTTTACAGATCAGATCAGCTTCCATAGATGAATGGATCTTACATACAATGAATGTTGAAACATTTGACTATAGTCTTAAAGCTTGGGTAGGAGAAGCGATTTCCAATGGTATGAGAAGACACCAAATGCCAAATGTTTTAATTATGGAAGAATAGGACATCTAAGAAGGGACTGTAGACAAGGAATTCTTATGAATAATGTCTCCGCTAGGAATGGTAAGAATAGGAGTACTCAGCCTTTTGGTATATGTAGGTGTGGCAAAGGCTGACATTGGATTAATTAAAGTAGGTCAATGACAGACAGACATGGCAATCTGATACCACCAAGAAACTCCTTGGGGGACCTCTCACAGGCCCCAATGTCAAACAAGGCCCAGTCATGTCTCATAGTGTTAGCAGACACTTGACTCTAGAGAAAGTCCCAGGAATCCACAATGATATAAGATTCCAATCAAGTGAGAAGAGGGGGTCCAATCTTGACTTGCCCTGTAGTCAGACTGGATAGTATCTTAAATATCGCCATAGAACCTTCATCCAGCAACTGATGGAGAAGAGGCGAAAACCCACATCAGTGCATTGGGCTGAGCTCTCAAAGTCCAGTTGAAGAGTGGAAAGAATGAGAATATGAGCAAAGAGGTCAAGACCATGATGGGTGCACCCATTGAAACTATCTAACCTAATGAAAGCTCACCAACACCAGCCACACTGAGAAAGAAGAAACTAGTTCCTGTGAATGTGGTTGACAGTTGCATGGCTGAGTCAGACTGAGGGGCTACCAGCAACAGCACCAGGATTTATCCCTAGTGCTTGCACTGGCTTTTGAGGATCCTATTTTCTTTGGATTGATACCTTGCTCAGCCTAGATATAGTAGGGATGGCCTTGGACCTTCCACAAAACAATGTGCCTTACCCTCTCTGAAGAGGATGGGGTGGGATTGGGGGTATGTGGAAATAATGTGAGGAGTAAGGGAGTGGGAACATGGATTGGTAAATATAATGAAAAAAGTTTGTTTTCTTTAAAAACTAAACAAATAACCATTCAAGACAAGCTTTTTTAAGGAATAAAACATTTTAACCAGTATTATAAAGACTTTGTCTTCCCCTTTCCATTATCTCCAGAGATCTGCAAGTTTGTTCAGCCTTTCACTAAAATGTATTTCCTCAGAAGAACTTCTTTAGACTCTAAGATGTCTAAGCAAAACCATGCACTATGAATTTGGAAGTTATCCAAGTACAGATGGTGAGAAGGCATTTAAGCCTATGAAGTAGCATTCTCAAAGGCTCTGAGGTATGAGACAGCATGACCTGACCAAAGCAATACCATTATTCATCCTGTCATTATTTAAAAGGAAAGAAATGGCTTTATATTTGCATAAGAGTTAATGACTGTGCAACTTACATCCAAAAATATAATAATTGGCATGGAGTATCAGGTAAGATGAAAGTACTAGTCAAGCTGCTATTATTCTTATTATCGGGGGAAACATGTAAGTTAAAAGCAAGTTAGAATTCATATACACTTCATTACCCCCCCCCCGGAAAAGTAATCAGACTACAAGGATATGCACATGTCTTTTTACTTGTTTGTTTTTGCTAGTATGTGTTTACATATGTATAAGGGTATGTGTTCATATGTGTCAGTATATGTGTGAGTAGGGATAACGTGTGTGTATGTGTACAAGGGTATTTCTGTATGCTTTTGTTTGTATTGTGTATGTGTTTGCTGGAGTGTGTGAGTGTGGCTGAATGTGTATGTGTGTGGCTATGTATGTATGTGTTTGTATGTGTCTTTATATCTGTGTGTGTTAGTGTGTATGTCTGTATATGTATATATGTATGTGTTTCTGAGATGATATTCCAAGGCATCCATGAAATAATGTTTTTTAACTTTTGTTTTGGTAAAAATGATGTTTGATATGGTAAATGTCACATGAGTAATTGAGAATCATTGTTCTCTGGACTAAATAAATGTTTATCTTTGAGGACAGTTTAAGGAATTACTTACTACTAGTTATACTGTTATTCAATAAAATGTCAAAGTTTTAGACCATTGAAATTTTTCTTTTAAAGACTTAAATTTTAATGCAGTGCCATTTTTCTTTTGTTCTTAAAAATAATTATACTTCAGAGGTATAGTAGCAAGGACATCCTGCTACTAATACAAATAGAGGTAAAGCAATATGAAAACAATAAAAAAGAGCAATAAATTGGCAAATATATGGCTACCTAAGTTTTGACCAAGAGGGCAAGAAGTTATACTGGAAGGGAAGCAATCTACTTTACAGGTTGTACTGGCAAAAGTACTTCCACCTGCAGGATGCTAAAATTAGATCCATAACTTTCACTGTGTTTAAAACCAATTAGATATGAATCAAAGACCTTAATTTCAAACATGAACCAGTAAAACTGCTTTTATTCTCAGTTCTTGACACCATTCTTCTAGCAAAGAACTTCATCAGAAGTACATTTGCTTACATTTTCTATCTCTGGGTGGCCGGAATAACCAAGTCAGTCCAATTTTAAGCAAAGACAGAGGAATACGTTGGTCTTATGTCGTATCTCCTTTTTTACTAAAATCTTAAAACTGAAACATTATCAAACGTTTGTCTTCTTCATGGGAATATAAAAGATGTTTTATTAATTAATATTGTTGCTACAAATATTTTCTTGTTTTGTTCTTTTATGATTTATTTATCTTTTATTTTATGTGCATTGGTGTGAAGGTTTCAGATCCCCTGGAACTGGATTTTCATACAATTGTGAGCTGCCTTGTGGGTGCTGGGAATTGAACCCAGGTCCTCTGGAAGAGCAGTCAGTGCTCTTAACCACTGAGCCATTTCTCCATCCCCCAAATATATTCCCAGTGTTTCTCAACTGATAGTAATCTATACTCTTAATTGATTTTACAATGAGTTTGACTTTAAATGCTACAAAGCTTAACAATTAGGGAGTAAAGGTATAAACAAAATGAGATGCGCGCGCGTGTGTGTGTGTGTGTGTGTGTGTGTGTGTATGTGTGTGTGTGTGTATCTTTGGATGCTGAGGTCTTGTGGACCTTGATAATCTTTTTCTATTCTTTGGCTGTCGAAATGCTAAAATTCACATCTGTGGTTAATTCTGACAGAAAACCAGCTGCCTGAAGGAGTGCTCTCTAGAATGTGACTTGAAATTTATTGCATCTAGGAGAGAAAGTTTATACAACTGATAGCAGTAATTGTCATGAATAGTTTAAATACAATATGATTATTTTTGGTAATCCTAATATTTACTTCAGGAGAGGAAGACGATGAAAGAACATGAGCTCACCTTCTCCCAACACGACTAAGTGCTAAAGAGTATATAGTTCTAATTACGCAACATTTTTAAATCTTTTTTTTTTTTTTTTTTTGAATTTTCGAGACAGGGTTTCTCTGTAGCTCTTGGTTCCTGTCCTGGAACTAGCTCTTCTAGACCAGGCTGGCCTCGAACTCACAGAGATCCGCCTGCCTCTGCCTCCGAGTGCTGGAATGAAAGGTGTGTACCACCACCGCCTGGCTTTAAATCTTTTTTTAATGGTAACTCAGAAAGAATAAATACTCTGTCCATTTATCCACTGAAGGCCCATATGTATATAAAAGTACATTAGATGTGTTTAGTAAATGATGGTATAGAACCAGACAGTGTAAGAACATTTTTTTTTTTTTTTGGCCAGTAAATATAGGGCCTGTAAGGCAATAGTGATTAGCATTTACTGTTTCATGTAAACAAACCAGACTGGGACGGGGGCACAGCGCCCAATGACAAACTTTGAGTCATAGGTGTATTGTCAGCACACTTGGCAAGAAAAGAATTGGCATGCTTTTTTTAGGTGTTGTGTGCATCAACTTTGATTGGACATCTGTGACCCTAACCTTGTGCATAGCTTTAAAGTCTTAAGCTTATGATCTAATTACAAAAAGTGCTTAGTCTAATTTGAACTTGCTCTGAGGTAAAAGTCAGCTAATTGTGCATGGTTAGTATGAGCAAAAAGAACAAAGCAGGTTTTTAAGTGTTTGCCGTCCTCTTGGGACAATAGATCTAGTTATGAAGCATGTCCTAGTCTATTTTCTATATATCAAAATTATACAGATAATTGAAAAGTCATCTTTCTGACCATTCACAGATATATGTGTGCCCAGTAGATGGAATATTTTCATGAGATAAACACACAAGCAATCAGAAAACACCCAATTCTATTCTAAGGGAAGAAACTAGAGATATAGGTAACTGGTTTCCAGAATACTGTAAGCCTTGCTAGACAAGAATATCTCCATCAGAATCTGGTGGGTTAATACCCGAATTACTAAATATCATATGCTGTATACTTCCATACTCCTCAGCAATCTTCAGCTCTGTGTTTCATCTCTCTTTGCTACAATGTATTTATAAGGAGCAGACTTTCAGTGTATTGTAAACTGTCAAAATGTGAACTACACCTAAGGAAATAAAACTACCAATACATATCTATGGCTAAAAGGAGTGACCTTTCTGTCTTTTTTAATGCCAGTTCAACCCCAGTTCAGGCTTACCCTTTCTAAAACAAAACTAAGAATAAAGCCCTCCGCTGGATAATACCCAATCACTTCTGAGCCCCACAACCTTGCACAGACTCTGAAATGGATACCATTAACTCTATACCTGTAATATCTCATTTCTACAACACATTTACTGAGAAACCCCATATGAATGTTCTTGCTGGGCATCACACGAAGTTGTCAAATCATATAGGAAGCCCTGCTTGTCCTTCTCTGGAGCAACTGTTGTTCAGGGGGAGGTTTTCGGTTCACAGTGGTGTTGAGTACTGAAGGGGATTTGATTAATTACTCAAAAAAGAAGCAGAAAGTTAATAAAAACAAGAGATGGAAAAAAAGAAGAATGGTGGGAAAAAAAGGAAAGAACGGTGGCAGGGAGAGAGAGAGATTGAGTATTCACAGGCTTTGAAGTACAGATAAATCACTTTTCAGAAGATTTCAGACATTAACATCCATTGATTCTTCAATATTCATTATTACACATCGACTGTAACTTGTAGGTATAATGTAGTTCGATAGACAAACATTGAAACATTTCTTCCTCATTTAGAGCAAAGAATATTCTGTAAACCAGCTAAAATAGGCTTATTTTATTTTCAGAGATGTTTTCTAACACCAATGATCTTATACTCAGACAAATAATTCTAATAATTTTATGAATTTGTGAAACACACATAGATCAGAAACAATAAAATGCAAAATAAATATAATATCCAAATATATGCTATGCATTTTTATGGATTATATAAGAAATTACCATTTAGGAAATTGAAATTGACTTATATGACAAAATATTAGTACCCTCACCTTAAATTTATATATATATGTGTGTGTGTGTTACTATTTCTCAGTAAATCATTTTAGAAATATCGTTTGCTAAATCATGATAATGTATGCATAAACCACCCTACTATTATTTTTGCCTTGGAGACACAGTGGAGATAGAAAGTCTTATGTGGAATGTTCACACTTTCCATTTTTACTTCTTAAGAAATCTGAGTCAGTGTGTGAATTTTAGTGACAATGAAGGACCTTGAGATCCTTCTTTCTCCTTGCTTTGTCCGGTGATGAGATCATGAGGTCAGATCCCTGCCACCTCAGATAAAAGTTGATGTAAATCCCTAATGAAATTATATCACCTGTGATTTTCATCAACGATAGTCTAGTGAATCAGCCCTTTTCATATTTATATTAAAAGGTGAAATGTACAATGTGTTTCTCTTCGGAAGACCAGCATATATTTTTAGAGAAAGTACCTGGTCTCCCTGTTAACTCATACATAACTTGTTGGGGCTAGCAAAATTAAGAGACAGGAATGCCAGTTGGATTTCTCTGTTCTTCTTGTAAAAGGTGAACATTGTGTGGGTGCGTTTGTGAATTTTATGATTTTTCAGATGCATCTTATTCTTAAGATAACCACGAAGAGCCAAACGGTGGTGGTGTATGCCTTTAATCCCAGCATTTGGGAGGCACAGGCATACTCAGGCCTATTTCTGTGAGTATGCGGGTCAGGCTGGTCTACCAGAGCTAGTTCCAGGACAGGTTCCAAAGCTACACAGAGAAACCCTGTCTTAAACAACAAACAAACAAACATGCCAGTCCAAAAGAAACAAACACAAAAAGACAAACATAAAGGGCTGCAGAACTAGCAAGTCACTTGCTGCTCTTGCGGTGAACCTTTGTTCGGATCTAGACACCTACATACTGCATCACAAACTTCCTGCAACTTTAGTTGCCATGAATATGGCATCTTCTCTGGCCATCATAGACACATTAATGTGTGTGGTACACAAAACTTCATGAGAGCATTCATAAAATCATAAAAATTATAATGTATATTATTTTTTAAGTTTTAAGATTATAATATAGTTAGTTCACAAAATATTCTTTTTTAAAGAAGAAAACAACAGCAGAAATATTTTGGGATGGTTGGGATATAGGAAGGATGGATACGGGAGCAGCGAAGTATATATCCTATCTAAGGGAGCCATCTTAGGGTTGGCAAGAGACTTGACTCTTGAGGGGTTCGCAGGTGTCCAGGAATATGTCCCCAGCTGGTACCTTGGGCAACTAAGGAGAGGGAACCTGAAATGACCCTATCCTATACTGATGAATATCTTGCATATCACCTTAGAACCTTCATCTGGCGATGGATCGAGGTAGAGACAGAGTCTCAATTTGGAGCAACGGTCTGAGCTCTTAAGGTCCAAATGAGGAGCAGAAGGAGGGAGAACATGAGCAAAAAATCAGGACCACGAGGGATGCACCCACCCACTGTGACAGTGGAACTGATTTATTGGGAGCCCACCAAGGCCAGCTGGTCTGGGACTGAATAAGCATGGGTTGATTCCGGACTCTCTGAGCATGGCGGTCAATGAAGCCAAGGACAATGGCACTAGGTTTCGATCCTAATACATGAACTGGCTTTGTGGGAGCTTAGCCTGTTTGGACGCTCACCTTTCTGGACGTAGATAGAAGGACCTTGGTCTTCCCGCAGGGCAGGGAATTTGGACTGCTCTTCAGTATCGAGAGGGAGGGGGAATGGAGTGGGGGGAGGAGAAGAGGAGTGGGGATAGGGGGAGGGAAGTGGGGGGAGGGCAATATTTGGGAGGAGGGGAGGGAAATGGGAAATGGGGAGCAGGTGGAAATTTTAATTAAAAAAGAATAAAAATAAATAAATAAGTAAAAAAAAAAAGAAATATTTTTCTAATAACATCTATGTGTTCCTATTAATCTGCTATCAGTTTTTGCATAGGCAATTCATTTCATTATAAAGGAGTTGAATCTATAGAGAATTCAAATATGAAAGCATAAGACTTAAGCTTATTAAGCCTTGTAATCAATCAAGAACATGAGAGTAAGTGTGAATTACTCAAAGAGAAAACATATAGTTAAACATTAAGTAAAATGATATTTATTTATTAGACATTTTTGGGCTATCTTGACATTTTCTAGATTTCACCATTTTTGTATCATTTTCCAATCTTTCATTTCTTTTTACTACTTATGAATAAGGGTTCATATGTTTTTGCTATGTTTTAAAAGGTCTTAAGCCAATTGTGAGGATGCATGCCTTTAATCCCAGCAAAACAGGGGCAGAAGGAGGGAGATGTCTATGAGTTTTTAGCGAGTCTAGTCTACACAGTGAGTTCCAGGACAGCCAGGGTCACAGAAAGAGACTGTCTAAAAATACCATGAAGAGAATTTATATCTTTAGTAAAGCACCTTAACTATTAATCAGAAAACAATACAGCTAACTGTTGTTGATCTCTGTGAACTTTGGGAAGTAAAATGTGATAATGTGGTAGATCTAATTTGTTCATTATTGAATAGCTTCGATACTATATAGCATTATTAAACAGATTAAAAACTGAACATCTATCATCAGTTATGTTTTGGAGAACATAAAAGTGCATTAAAACACATTAGGCACATGAGAGGTTTGCAAGAGTCATGTAGCTTTAGTGGTCATTGACTAGGCTTGTTTATATGTCAGCTTACGTTGAATTAGGCTCATCTGAGAGAAGGGAACCTTAATTGAGAAAATGTCTCTATAAGGCTATAGGCAGACAAGCCTACAGCACATTTTTTTTTTTTATTTAATGAATGATTATTGGAGGAAGGCCCAGCTTATTTTGGGCACATAAGCATCTGAGCTTTTTGTCCTGGCTTATATAAGAAAACAAGCTGAGCAAATCACGAGGAATAAGCTAAAAAGAACTGCTGGTCCATGGCTTCTGTATCATCTCCTGCTCCCTGGTTCCTGCCCTGTTTGGGTTCCTGCCCTCACTGTCTTTGATGGTGAGCTTTGATATGGAAATGTAAATTTAATAAACTCTTTCCTCCCCATGTTGATTTGGATCAACAAGGAAAACCCTGACTTAGATGTCATACATGGCGTTCACAAAGCCACATAACACAATTAAGAAAAAGAGAGTAACATAACAACAGATAGTATAATACGTGACTACACTTTCTGAATTTTTTTACTTATGTATAGATATATTATAGTTCTTCCTTTTACTTTTAATTTAGGCCTAGTTACAAAAGGATCTCTTATTTTGCAAACAATTTTATAATTTAATAATTTAATTCCATTAAATTTATTAAAGATAAATTCCAAAAAATTTAAGTAAATATATATTCTTTCTTATATATCTAATCTATTTACTTTAAATTCTATTTTATATAGAAGACTAATAAAATTGGATTATATAAGCTATGAATGTTTGAATCCTTTATCACATACTATCCAAATACAAAATTTAGTACTCTAACTATGTATAGAAATGCGATTGATATTTAATGTGTGTGCTGTTGTTATAAGTGTATGTCATGTGTATGTAGATGCCATGTAAGACAGAAATGGATATCAGATCCTTTAGTGTTATAAGTGGTTGTAGCTGTCAGATGTGGGTACAGGCAATTGAATTCATGTTTTCTGGAAAGGGTAAGTATTTTTTCATACTAAGCCATTACTCCAGTTCTAACAAAAATTTCTTTAATTGCAATGCTTTTTCAAAGTGTATGTCCACATAATTTTCTCTTTTGATACATTCTAGAAATGTAAAACTATATACATAGTACATATCATTATACTTTATATGATGATCCTTAATGACAATATATTATTATATTATATATTTAAGTATAGAACAATACTTAGTGTCCTCAAAATGATAAGTTGTGAATAGACATTTTAGTTAGATAATGTTTATGAATGTCTAATAAAAATTATACATACATGAATTGTTTAAAAGGCTAAGAATCATTTCTTTTGAAAAAGTTGACATTGTAAAGTTACCTTCATTTTAGGAAGACTAGAGGAAGACATGTACATAGAAAAATATGGGAAAGGTTAGATTAAATTGTGCTTTTTAGGAGGAATTTTCTATACAGTTATGTACTTTTTTATTACAAGTTTGATCCTCTAGGCACATTTTCCAAGGATTATATTATTTCCAATTAAAACTCAGGCAAAACAAGTAATAATTTCAAGTCCATATGGAATGCTAAACCATCTATAAATTATTAAGTCTGAATCAAGAGTGTATTATACTGCATAAACTAAACATAATAAGGTAGATAATTTAGAAAAAAATATTTTTAATATTTTTATGAACATATGAAACAAAAGTTTCATAATAATTTCATAGCAAAAACTACCTAGTGAAGACATAAAACACTAATTACTATTGCAAAACATAGAAATGAAACAATATTTGTTAGAAATTTTATTAAGAACCTACTGTCAACAATTCATTTCTTAGCCGGGCGGTGGTGGCGCACGCCTTTAATCCCAGCACTCGGGAGGCAGAGGCAGGCGGATCTCTGGGAGTTCGAGACCAGCCTGGTCTACAAGAGCGAGTTCCAGGACAGGCTCCAAAACCACAGAGAAACCCTGTCTCGAAAAACCAAAAAAAAAAAAAAAAAAAAAAAAAAAAAAAACAATTCATTTCTTTTTCCTCTTTATCTATGGCAGCGATCTTCCCAGGGGTTTTCCTGTCTGTGCAGTGTAAGCTGATGACAGGAGGATGAGTATGTTCTAATTAGAAGATTTTCCCTCTATGACTGTCCTTCAAGTGTCTTTCAATATTTATAAGCAGCCCCAATTTTCTCCCAACAGTTATATGCATCTATCTGTCCATGGTTTCATTATGTCTTAATGTATATCACTATGCATGAAAGGAACTCAAGTACATATGTTTATAGCTTATTTTTTTAACACAGATAAATGACAATTTTTAAAAGAGTTGTAAAAATATTCTCCAGTAAATCATAAATTAATTCTATCTTTTTCACTTTGTAATTGCATACAAATTGCGCTTATCACTTAGAACTAAATTCATAGCTTAGATGTTTATTGACCATTCTGGGTAGAAATATGCACCAGGCTTTGTCTTTTGGTCCACCAATCAGCTCCTAAATTATGACACAGTGATCTCTTAAAAGTTTTGAATGCTTGGCCTTAGCTTAGCTCTTTTCTGACTAGCTCTTTTAACTTGAATTAGCCTGCTTCTCTTTATCTACCATTTGCCTCAGGGATTTTTAATTTCATTTCTTATGTATATCTTACTTATGTTCACTGTTTTTCCTGGCAGGCTGCCTTGTGTTGTCTGGTTTCCAGTCCCAGGTGTTCCCCTTGTTCTTTTCTTCCTCTCCTTCTCTTGTTCCTCTTCTTAAATGTCTCCTTCTATTTATACTCTCTGCCTGTCAGCCTTGCCTATATCTCTTTTGGCTATTTGTTGACCACTTATCTTTTTAATAAGACTAATAGGTCAAAGGACTTTTCAGTATTAAACAAATTCAATGCAAACAAGCGCAACACATCTTTACGCAACTAAGCTAATATTCCACAGTATAAACAAATGTAACTCATTTTTACATAATTAAACTATCATTCCACAACATAGATAGCATTCCTTTATTAAATTCTTAATGTGGACCAGAAACAGTGCTATATAATCTACTAAGTCAGACATATACTAAATACCTTCTACGAATCAAGTAGAAACAAACACACACATCATATAAGTAACAAATAATGGAACTGAAACTTAAACTTAAGGTCTTCATATTTTAATCTTTATTAAATCTCAAAACCTGGGTTTGTGCACGCTTAGGTGAAAATGAATGTTCTCAAAGAAGATACTGTCTTCGGGCTGTGATTGTGGATGTTAATTTCATTCAATGTTTCTAAGTCAGGAAATCTTTAAATCTAGGAAGCTAATGAGAAACGGACAGAAACTATGACTTATTTTTACCTTTTCTTATGATGCTGAAAGGAGTCTAACATCATGCATAGGTTATTACTAATGCAAAAATATTCTATTATACAGAAATCAGAGACAGCTTGGCTTCCACAGATTACTATGTTAAAAAAAAAAAAGGTCAAATACATGTTTAAGGTAATACAAGATTAAACGCTGGATTCCACACTAAATTAAGAAGACAAGACTTTTAATAGATTGGCTGTCCCACTGACCACATCCAAGTATTTGAAATATGTGATGGCTGGTTTTTTTTTTGTCTGTTTCATATAATATATGATAAGTGAGACTTAGATAATATCTACATTGCTTTATTGATGTTCAATACCACATAACCAAGAATTATGAGTCTTTGTGGACAGGAGTCAGAATTAACATCTGATATTGGGATTAAAAAAGGAAAAGATACCCTGAATTAAAAAAAAATCAACAAAAAATTCAAAAATACAGATATGTGATAAAACTTGAATACAATATATAATACTTACATAGCTTCATATTTTCATTATATATATAGATAAGCAACCTTAATATACCTCCTTCCACAATGGAGGCAATATAGGAGCATTGTTATGTGTATTTGGGGCATAAGTATATGATCAAGTATACATTGTAGGCTATTTTAAACAATAAGTTAAAAGTAGACTATTATTATGCAAGAAATTAAAGAAAATTCAGAATCTGAAACAAATATAACACATACAAAATGTAAAAATACTGCTGGGCAGTGATGGCACACACCTTTAATACCAACACTTGGGAGGCAGAATCAGGGGGATCTCTGTGAGTTTGAAGTCAGCCTGATCTACAAGAGCTAGTTCCATGACAGGCTCCATAGCTACGAGAAACCCGGTCTCAAAAAGCAAAAATAAACAAAGAAAAAAAGGAAATAAAAACACCACTGCTCCTGCAGTCAGAGACCATCACAGCAACAGGTTATAAGCGGGGATCATGATAAACAGAATCAGCCATGTCCGTGTAATATTGCAGAGAATGAAATGTGATAAATGCAGATGCTTAGTTCCTTAAAAAAATGTTCCCTAAACTCTTTTTTTTTAGAATATTTTTTTTTTGAAAAAAAAAAAATTTCCGCCTCCTCCCCGCCTCCCATTTCCCTCCCCCTCCTCCCGCCCCTCTCCCCCTCCCCCCACTCCTCTTCTCCTCCCTCTCCAGTCCCAGGAGCAGTCAGGGTTCCCTGCCCTGTGGAAAGTCCAAGGTCCTCCCCCCTCCATCCAGATCTAGGAAGTTGAACATCCAAACTGTCTAGGCTCCCACAAAGCCAGAA
Source organism: Chionomys nivalis (assembly GCF_950005125.1). Taxonomy (NCBI): domain Eukaryota; kingdom Metazoa; phylum Chordata; class Mammalia; order Rodentia; family Cricetidae; genus Chionomys; species Chionomys nivalis. The sequence continues at coordinate 22,323,722 of NC_080097.1, read as the reverse complement.
CCTGAAGTAGGATCAACACCCCGTGCCATTGTCCTTGGCCTCTTGTCAGCTCTCATTGTCCGCAATGTTCAGAGAGTCCGGTTTTATCCCATGCTTTTTCAGTCACAGTCCAGCTGGCCTTGGTGAGCTCCCAATAGATCGGTCCGACTGTCTCAGTGGGTGGGTGCACCCCTCGTGGTCCTGACTTCGTTGTACATGTTCTCCCTCCTTCTGCTCCTCATTGGGACCTTGGGAGCTCAGTCTGGTGCTCCAGTGTGGGTCTCTGTCTCTATCTCCATCCATCGCTAGATGAAGGTTCTATGGTGATATGCAAGATATTCATCAGTATGGCTATAGGATAGGGTCATTTCAGGTTCCCGATCCTCAGGTGCCCAAGGAACTAACTGGGGACATTGCCCTGGGCATCTGGTAGCCACCCCAAGATCAAGTCTCTTGCCAACCCTTAAGTGGTTCCCTTAACTAAGATATGAGTTTCCCTGCTCCCCTATCCAACCTTCCTATATCCCCAATCATCCCGTTTCCCCAAGTTCCCCTCATCCTCTCCTTCACACTTTTCTTTCTCCATCTCCCCTTACCCCCATCCCATCCTACCCCCAAGATTCCAATTTTTTGCCCGGCACTCTTGTCTACTTCCCATAGCCAGGAGGATAACTATATGTTTTTCCTCATTTATAAAGATCAGACTAGCTAGTCTGGCAAAGATTAATGGACTGAAGAGAAAAGTTTCAAATGATTAAAAACACACAAAACTAAAGAAAACCTAAAAGTCATAAGGTTTGAAAGAGTAAGTAATAAATTGAAAGATACATTTATTTCATAATAGGTTTATCAGGAGGGAAAAAAGTGGTTAACCCCCCCCCCCCACACACACACACACAATTTACCAGAAACCATTACTAAACTAGTAAAAGATATTCACCAGGGCTAAAGAAAGACCGGAGTCAGCAGGTTCAATATGCTTGTCTAACCCAAGAATGGTCTGTGAAATATGACAGAAATCTTGATACATCTTGGAAAAAGTGGAATAATTTTTAAGTGAACATATTGCCTACTCTTAAAGTTAGATAAAAGTAATTTCATCACTGTAATCTTGGTAGAAAACTGGATACTTTTGTCATTTCTGGGAAACAGTCATGTCAACATCATTTACTGAGATAAATATGAGTATATATTTATATAAATCTGTTTCTAAATGGAGAAGTCAGAGAAAATTTTAGATTCCAATTTGTTGGCTTTTAAGAAATTCTACAGTAGGTGATAAAAACAGACAGTATGTGTGATATCTTTATTTCAGCAAAATGAGTAACAAACAAAAACAAATGTCTAGCACGTGAGAATGAAGATTACATAGAACGTCATTCACACAGATATGCTTAACATCATAAATATAAGTTTCATTTAAATTAAAATAAGGAATGTTGTGAATGAATGCTTGCCTGACTTCAACATTAGTCTTTTTAACTTGTTTTTATGTATTCAAATATTGAAACAATTTATCTACATATCAAAAATTCCTACATGAGGTAATCAGTTACCCTACAAAGTTTTGTGTTTTCTATTTTGACTTTGGGTTTTTATTGGACTTTTCAGCATAAATATCATCAATTCCAAATATAGAAAAAAAGAATTTTTATTTAATTGGATAAAAATAAACTGTTCATAATATTCTTTTCTAGCTACATCTACCAAGAAACCTGATATAGGAGTATTGCATGAGCCAGGAATTCAAGGGAAACATACTGAGTACTAAAGTACAATATAAATATATGTAATTTGACAAAAATATAGTATAATATATTATTATATATTTATTAAATTATGTATATAATATAGAGTATAAAAGTTTGAGAGACACTGTAGCATAAGACCATGTTCAATCATTTTGTCTGCTATATAAGGGTTTTATATATTTGCAGAGACCAGAGATGGATGGATATTGTCCAATTTATTTTTTGATTTTGGATCTCTTACTGTACATAGAACACATCCATTCTGCTAGACTAGCTAAATAGCAAGCTCCAGGGGGCCTTATATATATCTTTCTTAATAGTGTGGGAATTGCAGGTTGATTGTACCTGACATTTTACCTGGTTGCTGGGTGGTCAACAAACTGAGGTTGTCATGTTTGCAAACATTTAATCATTTTACCAACTGAGCCATCATCTTCACCTCAGATATTCAAGTTTTATTATTAACTTGGATAGGATCAATTCCCATATCTATATCAATTCCTGTATCTATTCTAAACCATCTTTATAATGATTGTGAAATTATGCTGCAGCTTCATACCCTGATTTCATTGTGTATGGAATAAAAATAGCAATATATAAAAAATTATGATCATAATCAATAGTAATTATATTTCCGAAAATAAGATACATGGAACTCTCACATAGTCTAATATATATTAGGTATTAAACAAAGCTTAGCATTGTCTTAGTTAGTGTTCTATACTGTGAAGAGACACCATGGCCATGGCAAGCATTTAACTAAGGCTTACAGTTTCAGATGCTTAGTTCATTGTTATCATGGCAGGGGATATAGCAGCAGGCAGGAAAGCATGGTTCTGGAGGAGTATCTAAGGATTATACCTCTGGATCCACAGGCAGAAGGAAGAAACAGACTCAGTACTGGTACTGGTTTGGACTTTTGAAAGCTCAAAGCTCATTGCTGATGATACACTTTCTCCACCAAGGCCACTCTTCTTAATCCTTACAAGTGCTACCACATCCTATGCAGTCAAATATATGACCTTATGACAGCCATTCTTATCCAAACTACAACAGTTATTGTAATTAAGAAGGAAATATCTAGGGATGGTAATGCCCCCAGACAATCCTTCAAGAACAATGGCAATGGGTTTTTGATCCTACTGCTCATACTGGCTTGGTGGGAGCCTAGGCAGTTTGGATGCTCACCTTACTAGACCTGGATGGAGGTGGGTGGTCCTTGGACTTTGCACAGGGCAGGGAACCCAGATTACTCTTAGGGATGATGAGGGAGGGGGACTTGATGGGGGAGGGGGAGGGAAATGGGAGGTGGTGGCGGGGAGAAGGCAGAAATCTTTAATAAATAAATAAACAATAAAAAATAAAAAAAGAAGGAAATATCTACACGTAGAGTAAGCTAACTCAGTGCATATTTTATGTGTGCTACGAGGCTTAGAATATTCATGAATATTGAATGCTAAAGTAATAATTGATTTTAACTTGTTTTCTGTGTCTCCAGTTAAGTATACAGATGATAAAATAATATTTTTTGAAATTACTTCAACTTCAGCCTTAATGGGGGAAAAATACTTTTTACATCCTAATTATACCTGCTATTTATTCTAATTTTCCATTTACTCAAAAACATATCTGAATATTCTGTGAGTGCTTAAGAAATATTTTAATAAAATGGGGTTAACATAAAGACAGAGATTCTAGTATGCCCCACTTTCAGAAATAGTAGGCCACAAAACAGATTTATTTTTAGACTTACAATTAAGTACTATGGACTTTGGGTATATGTTACAATTTTCTATTAGTTTCCCAGACAGTAGCAAGTGTTTTATTTAGAGAATAATTCTTTGCCACTTTATTCCCTTTCTTTCCCTATTTTAACCACCCTGGCATAATTAAATAATAAAATGTTCAAGAGGAAAAGGTAGTGATGCCATTGAACCTACTGCTACCAAATTGTATAAAACAGTATGTTTTAAAGATACTTATTCCAAATACTTTTTTTATACTCACAGAGAAGTGTAAGTTTAACCTATCCTCAAATATGCTGTTTCCTCCAGCAAATGGAGATCCTTACAGATTATTACCACTGGTAAATGCCAAAAAAAAAAACAATGGCTTGTGTTATATCTATATATTATTAATAAATTTACAGCATAACATTTTTTATAATGCCCAGGACCAAGGGAGATGGAAAAGAAATGTGATAAAAGATAGGACCAAGACATCTAATTTTCTAGGAGATAGTAATTTCTAAGAAAAGAACAAATAATATTTTAAAGAGATAAGAACTGGAGGGAGGGCTAAAAGAAGAAGGGAGTGGATATAGGAGGAGTTGGGAGAAGAAATGGGAGTGAATGTGATCAGAGATCAATATTGGTTACATAAAATTTTCAAAGATAATAAAGATTCTATACTTTTTAAAGAAAGATCAGATTTGATACTGCCTACATCATGAGTATCTAGTAGAAACTGTGATGGTGTATATATATATATACATATATATATATGTATATATGTATATATTTATAGCCTATCCACAGGCTTTGCTGAACAATGCCATGCATGCAGAAACACAAAGCACATGCAATCTAGATTCTGTATTCCATGTTTGTAATGTCACACTCTAATTGAGAAGAGTTAAGTAGCTCCGTTTCATTTTGATATGTTTCATATTAGACTGGAAATAGGTAGACTTATTGAATTTCAAATTACCAAAGGCTCTCTTTCCACATAATTTATGGCTATGAGTCTCTGTCCATGGGTCTTTCTTAGAAATGTAAAATTAATTAATAAAAGGGCATAATATGAAGATTCTGGAATATTAGTTTAACTAAATCCAAATTATACATGCTGTATTATATAGAGTGGTAGATGATAAACAGAGATGTAGATATACTGAGATAAACAATATATCTGTATTATACATACAATTAGTGAATTATAAAACATTACATTTTAGTCTAAAATTAATAATATTATTATTTATTCTCTTGTAGGGTTACTTTTGAAGTGTTCTCTCCAAAGGCCCATGTGTTAAAAGTGTGGACCAAGTTGGTTGATCCAATATTCAAATGTGAGTGGCTTATGAGGTCTTTAATCTAATGAGTAGATTTATAGATTAATAACTAAATGGAATTTCAGGAAGTGGTAGAAAGTAAGGGGTTGTGTATAGTTGGAGAAATATGGGTAGTCATTTGAACAATAAACTAATATTTTTGTACTGGTTACACTCTATCTCTCTGTTTCACTGTTATGAAGAGATGGATTCATTTTCTATGTTATAATATTTGTCATGTGCAGACTCAAAGCAATGAAGAAAGTCATGGACTGATATCTAAACCAAAACCCAATTCTTTGTCCACTTAAGGACTTTGCATAATTTGTTACAATAGGCAAAGTTATTAACTCAGTTACACTCATGAACAATAATACTTATGCAACAATATAAATATATAATAATATAGCATGCAACATACACATAAAATATGTAACAATACATATATATATATATGTTTTTGTTCCCTATCTGATGATAGGAATCTAAATTACTTTAACATAATAGAAGATACATATGATCAGTTTAATTTTTCACATGAACTGATTTACAAAAGAAAGTATTTTGCAATATCAATCACATATTCTTTCTCAATTCTACCTGGTAGTTCACATGGCATCTTAGTTGAGTGCTAAGCTTCTTATTTTTATTGTGAGCATCTGAATATATTACCCAGTTAAATGTGGGCTCAGATCTATTTACTGTCAAAATCTGTAATATTTATTAAGTAACTTTTACTACTATCATTATTGTCACCACCATTAATATTAACTCTATAATGTCTAAAATGCTTTACGTAATATTGATTTAAAGGATCTTCATAGTTTTAAAATAAATACATAGGAGAAAATAAACATATTCCCTATAAGATAGGGATAAATAACAATATCATTTTCAATAATGTGATATATATATATATCTTCTGAAAATTTTGCATATGGTAAGTGAACAATTGTCCATTATATTGCATTTAGAATATTCCTCAAGTATGAATTGTTTCCATTGCCACATCATGAATTATTCCTTTTCCAATGACAGTGTGGTCATGCTTTTTATTCATCAGGCCTGAATTTAACAATTCCAAATTTTATGTCTGCTTATCTTTAACTAGTATCCAGGGAGATATTTTGACTGCAAGTCTTAAAATATATGAACTTTATGTATCATTTCTTCTCTCTTTTGGGTACTATATTTCCTTATTTACTCTTTAATGCTTTAGCACGCGAAAACTTCTGCTGGTCAATTAAAAGATGACAGGAAGGCCTTTGAAATGCAGACAGAAGAAAAAGGATTCATTAAAACAGAGTCCACTTATTTTCTAAATGCATCACACGTGCCTTTAACTACTAATGCTGCCAGAGACTTCTCAGGCTTTTTTTTTCTCCAGAGACTACACTGGACAGTGCAAAGAATCTAATTAGGAGGTACATGTTCAAGCCTGTGTTCTTTTGTGAGCTGTGATTTGAGCCTCTTGCAAGGCTTAAGACTGAGCTTTTAAATTAGAAAGCATAGTAGCCTAAGATGGATCTTTTTAACCAAATGTTATGGTAATGTATTGTTGTGCTTTGTTCTGCTTGCCTTTAAAATATTAGTAGGAATACTTATTCTCTAAAATTGGCTATGTCATAAGCACCATCTATATGGTACTTCTTTTGAAGGTATTAATAATATCAGATTACAGGTGTGTAGTTCAGAAAGACAAAAATTAAGAGAACCTGCAGGTACTTTCAGATGCAGAATCTAGTAGCTTCAAGATTTGTTTTCTTTCTTTCTTCTTCTTTTTTTTTGATTTCATAGTACTCATATTCATGTTTTCCTCCTTTTTAAATAAAAATGTTTGCCATGTGGCATAATATGTTAGAAACATGTAGCCTGTTTCTGCTTTTTATAAAGGTCAGAATATGTAAACTTTTAAAATTTTGGCGCTTTTAAAGAATTTGAGGATTTTCACAATGAGACGATATCTACATTATGAGATAAACATGAAACTTCAGAGAGAAGAGGTGGAAATTTATGATTAAAATTACTATTTCTTTTAACAAGGGTGATGGAGCTGGGATTTCTAATTTTGTCAGTTTGCCACAGTGTATCACTGGGATAAGAGTCCTAGTGAAGAACCCTCCAAGTCTGCTTGGCTTGTGCATATGTCTTCGGGAGTTATTTTTCATTGTGTTCATTAATATGGGGTTATTTGGTTCTTTGTGGATGTAACAAGCTGTGTTTCAGAGTTCCAGATAGGTTGCAGGCAGATAGGTGTGTTTAGGGGCGGGATGGAGCTAGTAGTTTGTAGGGGTTGCTGCCTGGGTTTGGGTTTTCATGGAGCCTACATGCATGAACTTTGTTGAGCTTTTAATATATATTTTTATGTTGTGGTGATCCTCCCATTATGAATATTTTTCCGTTGTTTTTTTACAGCTGCAGTTTTGCCTATGTTGTGAATCTCAATCCAAACATCTTACATGCAGATGGTTCTAGACTACCCCTGTACAAACCCAAAAAAATTGAGATTCATAGGCTTGGACATGGTTCAAAGCCCTCTATAAAACTGCTTAGGTCAATGTCTTCTGCATCACAAGAAATGAACATTTCTGTTTCTGATTTGCTTTTGGTTCTTATGGCTCTGACCCTAATTTTCAGCCTTTCATAAAATTCAAACATTAATATGGATTAATATTAAGCACACATGTCCCATAGTTTTAACTGTTCTTAAAAATGAAAATATCTTTAATGTCTTTCTGCAATATCAAAAAAGTACCCCTTTGCTCTACCCTCAACAGCATATACACAGCCTTTCTTTTAGAACCCAGCCTGCCCCATTTCCCTGTAGTTTGTGCTTTTGGTGACTTCATCTAGCCCTGGCATTTAAAAAACTATTAAGGTCCATGCTTGTAACATAACATTCTTTTTGACTCTAGTCCTGCCATACATTTGTAAACCTCAGCTGTTTCCTATGATCCCTTTATGTCTGTATAACCATTATCACCTGGGTAACTCTTAAATCAACAAATTCTAGCAAGCAGAGCTAGGTATATTTTGAGTATAAAAACACTGAGATGTGGCTTTAATAATCTAAAAACAAGGTGTATACACACGCGCACACACCTTGTTTTTAGATTAGGACATGAGTAACCATGCAAAATACATCCCAAATCAAACTGTCTTGAATATCTGTTAAAAAAATACTCCATGTGGTCACCTTTATACAAGATGGTGGTGAAATAATTTGGCATTCACTTTTTTTCTACTAAAATGGCAATACAGAATCCAAAATGGAATTATGCCTTATGGTTTCTTTAAAATTACCCATGCATAGATTTTACGTTATCAATTTCCAGTATTACTAATTAAACTTTAACTAGTTTTATTTTTATTTTAACAGATTTTTGACCATATCTAACAAAATACACTTAAATCTGAAGCTACAGAATATTCACATGAACCAAGTCCAATTTCTTTCTTTCTTTCTTTCTTTCTTTCTTTCTTTCTTTCTTTCTTTCTTTCTTTCCTTCCTTCCTTTTTTACTCTTTTGCTTTATTTTTTTCTCCTAGTCATTTAGTCACTGTCAAACTGACAGAGTGACAGAGGAAACTTTTAAATAGATTTATTCTAGTTGCCATCTAAATCTGAACTTAAAGGTGTTTCTCATGAGGCCAAAGGCATCTCTGTCTAATTCCTAGATGTTTAGTGGACAGCAGATGAATATTATTGCTTCTAACAAAAGTCTATAGTTTTTGCTAGGAATCAAAGACATGAGTCTATGCCTTCTATTTATACATACTCATTATCTGCTTTTCTCTGCAATATGGATTTCAATATGGGCCTAAAATGTTCCAAATTTACTATTTTTCTTTAATTACACAAACTTTAACTTCTGTTCCTAGTTTACACTTACCTCAATAAGTTTACACTTGTTTGGGAGACACATCTAAGCATCAGTTGCTGAGTACAACATGCTCTGAATGACTCCAAGCCCTGGACTTCCTGAAAGCAGATGTGGACCATCCAGCTGATATGAATTCTCCCTGTCTCTTCAACAGAGTCTGTGAACCAGATGCTTCTGATTAGTGCCCCATTGCTTAATTCCATCCTAACTTTTGGCTAGCTTTTCAGCTTACTTGAAACTTGATGACAATTCCCCAATGTCAGCTTGAAGGAGTTGCAGAAAGGAACACATTGTTTCACGCACTCTGCCCAGAAAAGGTTGCTCCCTAGCATGGGGGGACAAAATGATTACCTATAGTTCTCATTGATATACCAGAAAATTAGGCCCAGAGTTGACAATGCATTTATTAACTAAAATGGTCCTACAATAAAAAGACACTTTGGTTCTTTATGAAGAACCATAGAATCAAAGAGGACGTTCAGGATTTTAATTTTAATTTGATTGTACTCAAAAGATCAGAGATACAGGACCTGGTGGGATGGCCACTGCCCTAGAAAAATCTGTTAGCTAATGGTTCCTAATGATTTTGTCCTGTCATTGCTACCTTTGAAGGGGGAAATATAGGACCCATCAATGACAAGCTCAATAGAGGCCTGAGTCCCAGTAGTTTTAACTAAGGCAATATCTGGTTACAAGAAAAACTATAAACTGAGACTGTCCAGGCACCACCCAGGAACAGACCATCCAAAGGAAATTCTAAAGTTCCAACCATTGTAGTTAGGATCACCTGCCAGTACACACCCTGCTAAGGTAACTTTTCTGATTTTTGCTTTTAAATAATGTCCTCTAGAAGGGTGGGAGCACCTCCTCTCACTGCTTCACTGATGAGGTCCCTGCCAGGTTGTAATGGTTTGCTCAATAAAACTTGCTTTTGCATTTCAGCAAGTCAGTCTCCTTGGTGGTCTTTTGGAGTCCCCATGAACTGGGTATAACATGCTGAGTAATGATTTAATCTAAATACTTTCAATATAGTATTCCTTAAAATATTTTGCAATGATTTTATTCTTCTGAGTTGTAGAATAGAATGTATCTTAATTGAACATATTTCCTGATTCAATGTAGAAAAAGAATGTTTACAAAAATAGAAAGAAAAGCAACACAAGACTCAGACCATAAACTATATCCCTGGAGTATTTTTCTCTTTACAATCTTAAATTTTATGGAAAAATACTCAAGCTGACCTTAGAAGAAAAGGGAAATATGTTATAATACCTAACCTTGCTATCTGATTTACAAGTGTGAAAATACAATACTGCCACTGTTTATTGCAAAGAAACTAAAACTGTATGTTTTGGATGGGAGAACTTTTTTTTCCCCAGGAGCAGCAAATGTGGAATAAATGAGTATACAGAGGACAGTAAGTATTGCCAACGTTGATATAGGTATATTTGAAGAGTTGGCTTTGATGTAAGCATTAATATAAAACTGAAAATAGGCAAAAAACTATTACACATGTAACTCTTATGGAGTAAAAGTCAAAATCATACTGAAAACATATGGAAAATGCAGAATATTCTCTAGTCTGCTAGTATATTTTATATGTTCTTTCCCATTTTATTTATGCATTTTACCTCCCATTACTCCTTTCCTTTATGCCCTCTTAACATAAGAAAGCATGTGTGTGTATACATATCCAATCTCTACTACGAGAGAGTAGAAAAAATGTGTCTATTCAGTATCTAAAAACACATTCATGAATGACTGAATACATTTTTGTAGTTATTATAATTGGGGTATTATAATCACTTTTGGTGTAAGGAACTTGTATAACTAATATCATTGAGGATCCTGTTCATATTTCTGCTAAGATGTAGGGAGTTGCTTCTCTACTGGAAACAGTTTTCATTTCCTTATTACTGTTATCCTGGGTGTAACATACTAAAAAGAAAAGTCTGAGTGGATAACTTGAAATATGTACTAAGTGCCAACTCTAAAATAAGCACTGTTCTTGACCCACAATGTCCAACAAAATTTTCTGCTGTGATAAAATGTCTCATGTGACTGTTATTTATACAACAAATGTGATTAAGTATTTAAAATATGTATTGCCAGAAATTGAATTTTTGTTTTATTTATTTTTGATAAATTAAATTTAAGAATCATATGTGGCATATCCATTTTTATATTTTTTTTAAATTTAATTAGTGACAATATCAAACATATTTCTGTCTTAAAATATCCTTTATTCTGTAGGGACCAATCTTGCAGTAAGTGTTTGATCAAAAGTAAGACCCCAGCCCATTAGACCCTTATATCTAAAGAGAGTGGAATGTAATATTGAGTTGGAAGCGTCACCCCAGTCCCTTCCTCTGGTAGTTGCCTTGGCCTGGACTCCACCTCCAGGAAGCCCACCAAGCAGTGACAACTACCCAGGGAGGGCCAAAAAGTTCACCAAGAGCTGACTCCTCCCCATGGAGGTTCAGAACCACTCCCACAGGCTATTTAGGCTCACACTAGAAAAAAGAACATGTGGTTTCCTGTTTTGTATGTCTCCCCACCATGTTCCCATGCCATCCGAGAGTGAGCGTGGCTTTCATTAAGTATGGGAATTTTTGATTTGATCGAATCTGTTCTAATTGGAGATATTTTGCTTCGAGAAGAGGCCTGTCTCACCCACTGAGACAATGGGGCTGATCTAATGGGAGCTCACCAAAGCAGGCTTCACTGGGACTGATGGAGCATATGATCAAATCGGACTCTCTGAACGTGTCGGACAAGGAGGGCTGACTGAGAAGCCAAGGAATGGCACTGGGTTTTGATCCTATTGCATGTACTGGCTTTGTGGGAGCCTAGACAGTTTGGATGTTCACCTTCCTAGACCTGGATGGAGAGGGGAGGACCTTGGACTTCCCACAGGGCAGGGAACCCTGACTGATCTTTGGACTGGAGAGGGAGGGGGAGGGAAATGGGAGGAGGGGAGGAGGTGGAAATTTTGAAGTAAAAACAAATAAAGAAAGACTTTTTTTTTCTAACAGTAAGTGTACAAACAATATATTTGCGAAAGGAATTGGAATGAAGGTATGGTTTTAATATGACATAGGATACATAATGTTGGAAAAACATGAAGGATTTGAATTTTTAATAATGATAAATTAGAAAACAGTTTTAAATGGAAATAGTGACCATTTTGGATTTGTAATTCAGGGCTTTCTAAGTTCTTTTATATCTAGAATTAATAGAGCCAAAGACTTCTTAGCTCCACCAAAATTTTATAGACTTAACAGTATTGTTTTGTATTTGAACTTACGTGACATTCTAAAGATAAAGAAAAAAAATTGACTTTGATTGTTTCTCTTGTGATACAGATCATTTTTGACACCTGATGAAAAAGAATTTCTCTCTATCCTGAGATATATAATGAGTGGTTGGCAGCAGACATCTCTGGGTAACACTGAATCAAATTGGTTCCTACACTATTTATCTGGAGAACTCACAGGATGAAGGACTGATCCATCCTCGAGAAGACCTCTCCATATATTTACGATGCATTTAGCAAGGCTCCATTGAGCCCATGGTTGTGCTTCTGCCTTACATCTGCTTTAAGTAGGGACTCCTAGAGCACATTCATTCAGTAAAATTCACTGCCTCTTTCATCTAACACAGCAAAAAAACACTTAGATTTGCCAGTTTACAATAAAGGGAATTATGAAAGAAGTAAACAAAGAGGTTCAGGCACAAATGTTCCAATGTTCACACCAATTTCTAGTGTGATTCAAGTACAAAACCTTCCACGGCCATCCATATGTTCTGCTATTTAAGTGTTCCAGAGAGGGTCAAGATCACTCCCACAGGTTACTTAAACTGCCTCCAGAGCACAAACATGTGTTTTCTCTGGTTCTTCTTTCCTCCCTCTGTGGTTTCCCAGTCTTCCTCCCCAGGAACATGAAGGACCTCCTGGGAGTGCTGGAATCCATTAAACCTGGCCTTTTTCTAATTTGGTTTAATTTGGATTATTGGGTTGATGGAGAGGGTTGTTGGACCGGAAGAACTTTACACCTGCACATACTTTTTTGAAATGGATGTTTCAATTTATTTCATTTTCACCATATTTCACTAATTTTTAAAAACTACTCTTACTCTTTCACTATTTTTTGTTAGTCATGGTTTGAATGAATGTGTCCCCTTCATAGACTCACTGGGAGTTGCACTTTTAGGAGATGTGACCTTGTTGGTGTAGGTGTGACCTTGTTGGTTTAAGTGCATCAATGATAATGGGCTTTGAGGTCTCAAATTCTCAACTGAGACTCAGTGTCTCACTTTCTTCACCTTGTTACATGCCACGATGACAATGGATTAACCTCCGAAAGCCAACCCCAATTAAATGAGAGTTGCTGTGGTCACAGTGTCTTTCCACAGTAATGAAAACCAGAAATTATACAACATTTTATTTAAGAAAAAAGAATTCTTGAAGGAATTCGGAGAACATAACCCTCAGAATCACTGAGCAGGAATTATAAGAGTTCACGAAGAGAAAGCAGCAGGAATGGGATAGGCATGGGTCTGTCAGTACCTGGCCTTCTCCGGATATGTCATGGTTGTTAGACTGATGTTTTCTGTGGAACTTCTAACAGTGGGAGCGTGTCCATCTCCGACTCTTTTGTGTGCTCTTGGGACTCTGAAATTGGATTGTCTTGTCAGCCTCAATATGAGGGCTTTTCCCTTGTATCTTAATTTGTAGTATTTGGATGTTTGTTCTTGGAGGTCTATTATTTTCATAAGGGAAATGGATGGGGAGTGGATCTGGCACAGAGGAAGAGTGGGTGGGGAACCTGTATAAAAGAAAAGCCTATTTTTAATTAAAAATTAAAATAAAAGCATCTACATAAACCCATTGCTTAATTTTAAGTTGGCTCCCTGATCCCTAACAATCATCTTAAAAACCTTGTGTTTTTACTTCCTTATCTGTTCTACACATCATGCACAAGAATGGCATTTAAGTTTTAGAAATTATAAATGACAGACTTCAAAACCAGGTGTCTAATACTCTAAGTATTTTAAAAGTTGGTCCATTTCCTATGCCTTAGATATCATGGTAGAAAATTTATTGGATTTATGAGTGTGTAACTGTGGATCGGTGATGTCTGCAATATGATGTAGATTCTAAAGTACATCAGTCAACTCTTCAAAAGAATCTTTGAGACATCTAACATCCTATGTAACATGCCATGTTGCACATCATAAGACAATTCTTGGCTCTTTTTGATTTCTGAATTGAGAACAGAAACTCTTTGTAGTAACTAACCTTGAACAAATATACCTGGGCACTTTGTATATTTATTTTCTCAGAAACCATGATAGCTCCTGGGTAGAGTTTTGCAATAGGTCAGTCTTTCAGAGCCACACCTTTTTCACTAGCTGCCTCTAGAAATCAAGAAGTTTACCTTTGGTAATAAAGCAGGTGAGTCATGCTTTCATTGCGTTTGTCAAAGAACTCTGCATGGTCCCTTGAGTCACCTGTCCTTAACATACATGCAGATGCAGTAAATTCTCTAGCAGGTTTAACAGGCAGTCTAGAGGAAGAGTAAGGTTATTTTCTCCACAGTCACTGTTACTTTGCATAAGTGGAAAAATATTCTCAAGATAACTAAGAAGTAAGGTAGGTGTGTGTGTGTGTCCAGGTATCTTAAAAGTATTTTGTACTGATATGACATATTATAAAATATGCAACTTTCTCTCTCATGCCTTAAGTGTTAAGTGCCACACACCAAACACTGAATAAGAACATTTTTGTGCAGACGGATAATTATTTGATAAAGGGCATTCTGTCAGGAACATGTCCAGACACAAATTAATGATTATGCTGTTTGTTTTCTTTTGTTTTGGTTGGTTGGTTGGATTTTGCTGCAATTTGCTGACCTATATCTAAATAGAGACTTGAGTTTAGATCAAAGATTTAAGAAAAATTCAACTATTGAACTCTATTTGCTGATTATCATATCTTTAAAGTTCTGTTTCAGTATAGGATCCAATCGAATCCCAGATTTTGGAATCAAAACAGAAATGCTTTAATTTTTTTCAAATAATGAGCATTCACTATCAAGGTCACTGGCTATTATCATACATTTGTTATCTTTGCTATGTTTAATACAGATTTAATCTTTTTAATATGTTATCAGACATAAATCAAAAACCAAACATTTAATTAGCAATGTGTTAGAGTTATTTTGAAAATACTTAGTAGAATATTTTGCTACATTTGCAAAAATGATGTTAAGACTGCTAAAATGAGTTCTGATGTTGGGACCCACAAATGTGTTTTAAAACGAGGACAACATTTACAGGAGTAAGAAAGAAATACTGCTTCCTTTGTTTATTTAGATTAGTAATTCACAACCATATATGCACTGGTGTGTTTTTAAAGCTAGTATTTGGTTAAAACACTCTTAAAAGCTCAACTCCTTAAGTCTATATTTTTTGAATATAGTCTTAGCTACTCTATATGCTGATTTACAAATTTTAAACGCTAAATATGTACTTTATTATTAAACCTGGAATTGTGATTCAGGCATGAATTCTCATCTACTCAAGAAGCAAAGGTGACATTTAGTCTGAATAAGATAGAAACTTGAGGGTTTTTGCTCAGTGACAAAGAGCTTACTTAAGATAGACTAATCTTTTGTGTAAACCTGTAATCATTTCAGAATGCTTGTACATCTTCAAAGATGAGCTGAGTCATAGACTGTAAAGCATATATTTAGGACACCATTTCTAAAAACTAAAAATTTCTATGGATTTTTAATAATACAATATTGAACTAGATAAAACCAACACCACACGTACTTTCAACACCATGCTGTTTTTTTTTTTTTTTTTCTAGCCTGGTTTCTATTTTATTTCAAGAATGTAAAACCATAACCTTGTTTAAACAAGCTAATTGGGTAACACAAAATTTTCCAAATTTTGTTAATATAGAAATGTTTTAAATGACAATTGTATTAAGTTCCACCTACCAGTTTCACTTGTAATACATTGATCAAGAAGTATATATTGTTACAATATCTCTAAAGCAGAATTGGGAGAAAAGTGTAGGTGTGCAAGGAAGAGAGGCTGACAAAAGTCACTACTTGTGTAACTCCAGACAAAGAATACCCTGGGAAGTGAGCAAGCAGAAGGCTTTGCTTGCAGAGATTAGGAAAGGAATGATTTATGAAGTAACCTGTAATTCAGATGTACATCTGTTTCAGGGCAATTTTGCAAAGATGAGAAATATTCCTTCTCGCACTCAATGTGAGTTCATCATGGAGCTTGGCACCTATGACAAAACAGAAGAATAAGGTTTTTTGTTGGTGAGTCTTGTAGGGAAAGGGATCGTAGCCATTACTGGTTCAGAACTTGCTTAAAGGGAAGAAACACAGAGACGGGCTTGGCTTCTATTGCATGAAATTAATCTGTTTGAGTCGGGTGAGTTGAGACACATCTGACTTTCCTTAGCACAAAAGGAGTAGAAGTTGTTTCATAGGTTGTCTGTGTTTACAGCAGAAAAGGAAGAGGGGTTTGAAAGTATCACATTCACACAGGAAGCCAGCTGTAGCTGCTGATGCTCTATATCATGAGCTACTGGAATATAGTACGGAGAGATGAGCTGGTGAATGTTTTTGATTTTGTTTTTTTGTCGTTGTTGTTCTGTTTTTCATTAATTGGTATTTTGCCAAGTATTTTACTGTAGAGTTCTTTCTCGAACAAACTGCTTAATTGTCTTACATCTCCCTATCTTTAAAGATCATTAGATGTTCAAAGAACAAATTTCTGTGGTTGAACACAGGTTAAAAAGCACAGAAAAAAAGAACAATTGTTGTTTCACATCAACATCTGATACTTACACTGTGTGATTAGAGGCTGTTTTAGCTATTGGTTTGTTTGAGTAAAAATAAATGACTAATTATTTGAAGCATCCTTTGTAAACAAATGTCCGATATTGCATATGTAGCTGAAAACCTACTTTTGTTTCATTTGACAGCAGTTTAACTCGAAAGGAGAAAATGATGCTTTGGAATTACAAGAATGATTATTTCGGCAGGAATTTAAAATATAGCACAAATTTATATATATAGTGACACTGTTATGTCATGGCTATCAAGCTAAAAATTTTAATTGCCAACAGTAAACTAACAAAATATTGAAAAGCTGTATCAGTTACACAACAAACACAGACATTCTAAAACTTTCTCCATAAACACCCTGCTGTTTGCAGATGGATGCATGATAAATATCATCTAATTGAAACATTTTACAACCATTTTTATGTTTTAATTTATGGTTGAAAATGTGCACTCCCTCAGCAAGCCACTTGACATTTACAAGTGGAGAAAGAACCTGACTCCCTTATTGCTGCTGATATAAAATGACAATAATCAAGAGTGCCTAGGAGCTTTGCAGTGAAATGGTGACCTCCAAACTGACAATGAAAAGGGGGTTGAAATTATTTCCTATAATAAATCATTGCAATGAATTTTCTAATGTGTGTTAAACAAACAAAAGAGAAACTTCATTAAAGGACAAAGTACGCTCAATCTAAAGTTTTTTCCACTTTCTATACTTGTCTCAATAACAAATCAAAACAAAACAACAATAACAACAAAAAAAAAAACCCTAGTCTCAGTTACTCATTTTGCTCTACCTTTTTGCTTTATAATTGCATGTAATTGAATAATGGCGATGTCATTTCATGGAACACACTTTGTGATTAACATTTCTTTTTAATTTTTTTCGAGCAAGCAAAACATGACTGTGGTATAAATAGATCAGTTACACATTTTAATTCTCCATGAAGTCAGTGCTAGTCACTGAAGACATTATTACCTGAATAATAAAGCGCATGTGAGATACTTCATATATCTCTGATTCCTCACTAGAGCCTACCTTGATGCTTCTGACCTTGAAAAATAAGAAATTATATTTAATTTTATAATCTTTATAATTACATCTAGATTTTAAAATAATAT